>NW_008585065.1:36807-37057 GCF_000691845.1 Merops nubicus
CGTGGTCATCTCCGTGGCACGCCTGCGCGTGCTCGCTTCACTCTTTCTAATTCCCTTGGGGCTTTAGCCGCCCCTCCGCCCGAGCGATGCTCGCAGCCGGCACCCACAGGGTAAACCTGCACCAAGGCTGGCACCGGTGCCTCACGTGACTGAGGACACCTGAGGGCTCACGGGGCCGCATGGCTGTCACACAGCCTGGTTCTGTCAAGAAGCCCGAAAAACCCCATGAGCTGAGCTCGGGGGTCAGATG
>NW_008585065.1:37106-37377 GCF_000691845.1 Merops nubicus
TCATGGCCCCCCTTTCACCCCGCTTGCAGCGGGAGGGGAGGGCAACACCTCGCAAGCTACAGGAAGTGAACTAGAGAGGAGACTGCCCTGCCCAAAACACCGGACACTGCCGTGGCTTCTCTATGGCAGGGAAGCACAGAAGAGCTGGCCCGCCGGGGGCCTTCTCCAACGTGACCCAAAAAGCCTCATCGATCAGGCAAAGGAAAGACAGAAGGAGAAAGGAAAAGAACTGCGGCCACGGTTCATTGCAATGGACAACGGGGCCACGCCC
>NW_008585066.1:0-12737 GCF_000691845.1 Merops nubicus
AACAGAGAGTGTCTGTTACCAGTCTGGAGGCAGCCCTGCCCCAAACCGCGACAGTAGGAAATAAAGAGGGAGGAGAAAGAGTGCCTGCCTGGAGTTCTGAGTGACTCCAAAGGACAACCTTGTAACGCACAGCAGAGTGACCAGATAACTACCACGTGTGAATGGGCGCTTGGGAGGATGTCAGTGACATGAAGAAAACGCTCTGGCAAAATGAAAACACTTTTCAGTTGTCCTATCTTCAGCTTTGGCTGAAGGGTGATATCTCTCTGTAAGTAGTCCCAGTGCAGGAAAGCACTTGAACAGTGTGGAATCTCCTCCCTTTTTTGAACTGTGTGGTAGTGTGGTATTTACATCTTAGCTGGGCTACTATCAGGTGCTTCTGTGTGCTGGTGGCACAACAAGTTTCCAGGATGACAGCGAAAATTGGGGAAAGGCAAACTTTTGGTAAGCTCTTGGTGTTGCAGTCTTAACTTCTCTGTCTGTCTCCCCTTAAACCTGAAGCCACCGACTGTAATTTCTGTACTTCTGGTGCCTCTGCAGTCTTAAGTGCAGAGGGGAGAGGTTGTGTTTATGTTCTCTGCTAAGTGTTCTCCTGAAGCTCTAGAGAAGACCCTCATCACCCTGTGATAGTTTTCAAAATCCACTGCAACACACCATAAGGAGCCAGCATATTCTAGCTGCTAACACTCCAAATGTCATAATTAGAATTTGCAAAATATTGCAGGATGGAAAAAAATTAATGGACTATTCTCAAAATGTAGAAGCTGACACTTTTTTTTTCTAATCTGTGTGATTTTGATCCTTGCTGTTGAGCCAGTGTTGCACAGAAGATGCCAATGTATTTATTCAGTGGAACATTTTCTATTCTCCATTGTGTGGATTGTCCCCCTAAAGCAGTCCAGTGTCACACCAGGTCATGCCACTCTACACTATGAGGTTAAACATCTGCTCAAATTTATTATTTTTATTAGAAGCTTTTTATAGAGTCTTTTTTTCCCCCATGTTTAACTAGGAAAGCGAGTATTTCCTGTATAAAATTTTCATTTCATACTGTCTTTTTATAGCTTTGTTAGAAGGAAAAATCATGTCAGTTGTTTGGTTTTTTTAGCTTTTTAGTTCAAGTGTATTTTAACCTTGATATCTGTAACTAGAAAATGAAGGGTTCCGTTTTGAAAACTGAGCCTTTACTCACAGACTCAGCATTACATTTTTTTAGACCCAAGAGGCAAACTTTTATTGTGCAACAAGTAAACTACAATTGAAACTGTTCTGTGAGTGCTGGCATAGTCTATGCCAGGTGTGCGGATCCTAGGAGTTTTAGCAGCTGTGATGAGTGTTGATTACTTAATTTTAAACCATTCAGGTTTAACATTTCCATCTGATTTCTGAAAATACAGATAGCAATTCTGGAACTAAACCAGTTATAAAGGACTATAGTCTTTATAACAAGTGAAAGAACATTAAATATCCACCAGCAGGTTGATAGTTTCCCAGTCTTTTAGATTTCAAGTTACATTTCAATGTAGATTCTCCTTACAAGTTTAAAACTTGTGCCCTCAAGTCTAGACCTGAAAAAAAGCCTCATGCCAGTTACTTGTGTCCAAGACCTCTCTCGGGTAAATCCTGTTTTCTGCACACAGCTTCACTTCATGGCAGGGTGTAGCCAAGAACCTCATAAGTGGCCTATTTTAGCTGAACTTAATATTATGAATTAATAAGCAATATGGGGCTTCACCCACTCTGGTGCTTGGCATGAGCCTGAAAATCAGGCACGGTGCAGATTGTTTGCTGAGCAAGCAGTGTGATTTGATTAAAATACTGGTGACGGATGAAGAATTTTTGGCTGGGGAGAGCTGGATCAGATGCTTTGATTTTACAAACCTGTCTTGATTTGAGGGTAAGATATTTGTTTGGGTTGAGTGAAGTAAGCAGAAAATTATATGTAATATACATAAATCCATTTTTCTTTTTCTTTTTGTGTTACTGTAAGTAGCCTAAAGGCTCAGTCCTATAACATTTTAGATGTAATGGTGCAATCCAAAAAAAAAAAACCACAGGTGAATGATCCTCCCAGAAACAGAAACACTAGTCCATTAATGTTTGCAAATTCTAGTAGATAATTAAGTTCTATGCATTTTTTTCCTGATTTTTTTCTTTTTTTTCAAAAATTGTCTGTGAACATGTTTCCCCTTCAGCTAGCTTTTTTTGTCAGGTTAGATAATCTATTCTGAAATAATGAGACTGACTTCACTATGGAAATGTACAGCAGCCCTTTTTAATAATGTGTTCACATGTATGGAAAAAAAGGCTGTCTGACAGGGAAAAAAAAATGAAAAGTTTGTAATTTTGGATTTGCAATTTATTTTGGACTGCAAGAGAACACATTGTACTGAGCATTGCAAATAAGTAGTGTTTTGGAACAGCTCCGCAAGATAGTGGAGCTGTTACTGGAATACAGCATTAGGCAATTTACATAGAGGGTGGTTATTCACCTAGCCCTTTACTTGCAAGAAACGTTCCATACTTTAATTGAGGTCTCTTCAATATGCTGAATCTCCTTTAATGCACTGTGTTTGCTGTATACATTTGAACATTCTTGTAAAGGTAGTCAAAATTTGTTTTAGTCTAGCCAGGAATCAAGGAGAAATAGCAGCTTGGAGCGTTATAACTAAGACATAGACTGTTAACCATTGCAATTTATTTTTGTGTGTGTGTGTTTCAATACTTAAATATTGGATAGTTAACTGTAAACCTTGGTGACCTCTTTCCTGTCAGACATCCCAAAAACTATCTTCACCTCTGCTGACCTCCTAGGTACTGGTTAAACTGTTCAGCTCTGTTTGATTAGCTTAGTTTACAGACCATTTAAGTGGTGCGGAAGTATTTACATGGAATAATATTGTGAAGGTTAAGATGGGGGAAGTAAAAACCTGGTATCAGTTTAGCAGGTTTTATGAAGCAGGTATCAATCTTGGGACTTGGCTTTTGGGCTTCTCCATCAGTGGAAGGCAATGTTTTCCCTCATTGCAGCAGTTCCCTTTGTGGCTGTACCTTGCTGTCAAGGCCCTGCCCATGGCTGTGAGATTCATGCTGGGCATGAGGAACATGCTTTTTAATAAGGTAAGAGCAGGGCACATTGCTCAGTGTTTTTACTTCATTAGTTTTGACATGCTACCACTGCCCTAGCACAATTAAAAAGTGGGAAGTCTTGAAGGAACATACCTAGATATCAGCTGTTCAGTGTCTTTCCTTGGCTGCCTCCACCTGTGAATTTCACTACTTGCCTACACTACACAGCGTTGGAAGACAGGTATTCTTGTGGCTACTGGTGTAGCTGATGTAAGTTTATAATGTTATGTTGTATCCCTCCTTTTCATCAGATGCCAGTTTTCCCACTACTAATGGCCCCTGAGCTGTGACCTTCATTGACACATTCCAAGGGAGTTGCCAGTTTTTTTTTTCCTCTCTTGTTTGTTTTTTTTTGGCAGACTGTAGCTCTTCAGAAGAAATTGGGATGACTAGTGCATATTCCATTTCCTACTCAGGTCATCCATCAGGAGGGACAGCACTGTGCCTCTGCGTGAGGAGATGGAGGACCATCTGCCTGTAGCTTGTGAGACTTCTCTGTGGAGGAGGAAGCTGGAGTCCTTGCTCAAATGCAGTGTTGCCCTGGCCCCTCAGATGTCATTATCAGGGTTTTAGGATGAGGCTGTCAAATCAGTAGCAAGGCTTGAAGGATATACATGCCTTGATGGTACTATACAAATCTTGTAAAATTAGGGAAGCATTTGGTAGCTTTGGGGAGGGCGATAGGTGGAGACATCCTGCCTGTGCAGAGGAACAAAGATTTTTGTGTGGATGAGCCTACCATTCCTCTGGGTTTTGAGTGGGTTGCTTTTCTTGCACAGAGCATAGTTTGGAGGTGCAGTGAGTTCGCTACAGTCTTGCATGGGCATTTTGTCCAGAGCTGATGTTCCAGGAAATGTGTTTCTGGGGCAAGGTTAAGCAGAGGTCTGCAGCACTGTCTGGTGTAAAAGCCTCTTCCCAGCCAGCCAGTGATTGGGAGAGCTGGACCCAGGATCCCATGGTAGAGCCCTCTGCTAGCGGTGTCCTTCTCACACAGTGGGAAGGCTCACTGTTCCCATTGCATGCTCCTTTTACAAGAATTACCTGTTCTCTAAAGCATGAGATGTCTTGTTGAAGCTTCATTGAAGGTCAGGTAAATTAAGTTGTATAGGTCATTTTCAGCTGCTTGGTTCACCTCTCGTCTCTGTTTAATGACTACTTTGAAAGACTCTCACAGCCATCCAGCAATTTTACCTCATGACTATTGTGTAAGTGTGATCCTATCTGGTTGCATTTGCCTTCAGTGCTGCACTACTTTTAATTATGCTCTCTGCCTGTGCAACGTAATTTCTCAAAAACAGTAGAAGTGTATCACTTTTGCAGTATTTACAACTACATCGTAAGAAATTCAGAACAATGTCAAAGTAAAATTTCTGCTGATAGAACATGCTGTTTGAGAAACAATGCCTTGATTTTATTGTATGTGGTGGTGTTTTTTTTTTTTTTTTTTTTCTGTTGGTTTTAGGGAACTGACAAAAGAAAACAGCATTACCATTTTTCACATGGTTTGACCCATTAGATTGTTTGGTAGAAGGTATTTAAGCAGGCAGCAAATTGAATTGCTTTTACATTTTTGAGACGCTTAAGATAGAAAATAGAAAAGACAGCACTAGATAAACATGCTGCATATATAATAATATAACTGCCAAGGAAATTTAATTCAGTCTTCAGTGATGAATTTGGGCAGATGTGTCCTATTTGGCTAGAGATAAAATAACGCATGCAGTGCAGTCTCAAGTAAGTAGGAACAGAATGAAACTGATATTTTTGCATTAGTTGTGTATTATTTATTGTATCTGATATAAGTATACAGCAGACACCTGATACTACCACCATCTGCCTTGTATCAGATACTGTGTCTGCATGTGGAAAGGGAAGGGTGGTGCTGCCTGGGCTTTCTGTACAAGAATTGTCTCAGAAAAACTTTTACTTTGTAAACAACTACTTTGCTGGTGCTTTTCTATATTATTTACATCCTTTGCTAAGGGTGTAGTTTTGTCATTAAAAGTCAAGATTTGCATTAGTAGTTGGCTGCTGGTGTGCAATGCTTCCAGAATTTTATCTCAAGACAATGAAAAGCAGCAGTTAATGATCAGCTGTTTTAAGAAACCAATATTCCTGTGCTCTGAGGGCAGGAGACTGCAGGAAGACAGTTCTGGGATAGTTCAGTATCAGAATATGCTGTGAAGGGATAGAAATTCCCAAATTTTGAAAATGTGCTTTGCCTGAGTGCTCTGAAGAGACAGATATCAGCAATATCCTTATATGGTGAATGAGGAAGGAAGAAAACAACACACACAAAAAAAACCTCACAGGGACATTTCCAGCCATTCAAGTAGGAAAGAAACTGATGGAAGAAACTGTGTAGTGCACCAGATAGCCTGGTGGATATATGCCTCTGTGCTGATTACGTGTGAGGTGAGGTGGAACTCTCAAGCTTGAGTTTGCCTCAGAAGCCACATAATTCAGGACTGGTGCTTCGAGAAAAAAAGCTTACTGTATTTTGGTATAAATCTCTCAAGGGAAAACCAAGTTTTGAATCAGATTCTCTAGACAGGAGACTTACAGTTCTCTTCACAATGGTGCAGCAAAAGCAGTCAGCAGTGTGTTTTGGTAAATGCACAGCTCTGCTGAGGAATGTCACGTGTTTCAGGCCTGATGAAATCTCTACTTCTCCAACTGAAGGGAAGAAGTGCTCAAGACAGAAGGTGCAGGAATGGTTTATGATCTTACCAAGCACCTGAGCCACCATGGTGGCTTCCCAGCGATGCCCAAGGTCTGGGTTTGTGCTCTTGAGCTGTATCGGTGAGGACACGTGCAATAACCAGGATAAAGGAGGGAGGACATGGATGAACAGTTGCAAACCAAGCTGGACCTGGACAGCACCATAAACCATCCTGTCTGAGTAACCTGCTCCTGTTGCTTTCTTGGCCTTTAAGTCAGCAAGGGCTGGGAGTTTGGTAGAGGTAAGACACAAAATACTCTTCCCCATGGACCAGGCCAAGGCAATAGGTTTTTCGAGTAAGAGGAGGAAACAATATTTAGCAGTGCCTTTTTGGGGCTGATACTTTAGTCAGTGATACCTTGAAGAGAAAGAGACTACAGCAAAAAGACAAAAAATAGGTAATGGATGAGCTGTTCAGCATTGTGTGGTACTCATCAGGAAATACAGCTTGCCACGTGTGGTGCATGTGGACCTCATGTGCTCCACTGCACCTGCAGCATGCAAGCCACCAGGCTTGCCTGTGCAAAGCTACATGCCTGTATTTTGCTGACAAAACAGAAAGGTTTTTTCTTCTTCCTTATGGGATGCATTTGCTTGTTATTCTAGGGGAGCATGGAGTAACTGGGGCAGACAGAATGACCACACATACCCTTGGGCAAGGCATAGTGTTTGTTCTGACAAAATTGTCTTTTATTCTGGTTTGTTTGTATTCATAAAGGCCTCTGCAGTGCATGCTGGGGGTTGAGTGGGCTGGCAGTGGGAAGCTGCAGACTGCTGGGGAGAGCAGTTTTTCTGGAACTTTTGTTGCTGTAAGTGAAACCCATGGCCTGTCTGGTTGCCAGCTTTGCGGAGTTAACAGAGAAGGTTGTCTAGAAATTGCCATTAAAGGACAATCCTTGAATTTCTGTGCTAAGAGTGGTTTGAGAAGTTTTACAAGCATTGTGAATTTAATTTTATGGGCATCTGTGCATACGCTTCTCACCAAGAGTGCTCCCAACTGCTCCCACTCCACTGTGTGGCACAGAGAGCATGGGCTTCTCTGGCTCTTGGACCCAGACCAAAATCTTTCTCCCTCTTTCTCCCCCATTTCAAGACTCCAAACTATCACACTAGTGAGATACATCTTGCTTATGTTAATCTCAGTGAAAAAGGATTTTAGTGTTGTGTGAATGGGGTGCTGCAAGGAAAATCAAGCAAGTGCCCTCAGTGTGTATCTCAGGATCTGACATATGTCTGGTAACTGGGAATCCAGTTTGTGACACTCATGGCACCAGCATGTGCCATGAAGATGCAGGGGCTGGATGGAGCTGATGAAACCTTCACTTTACCTTCCACGAGTCCCTCTGCATGGGCTGAAATGTCTCACATATTTCTTTGTGCCTTTCTGCCTAGTGGTAGAACTACGAGCTTTGTTGAGGCAATGAAATGCTAAAAGAAACTTACAGGCATATCTGAGCCCTGCTAAAACTGGCAGTGAGTCAGACTGTTGCATGAAGAGTGAATTCCTTATTAGTAATTATTAAAGTCAGTCTTTAACTTTGTGTGGAAGCACTTCTGGAAGCAGAGGGAGGTGACAGTGTTGCTCTGGTCACTGAACAGTTTAGTCCAGTAATAACACAACTACTTGGGCTCTTCATGAACATTTGTTTAAAATATATCTGTATTTTGGGATTTGGGGGCTTTTTACAGACATTACTTTCTTAAATCAGTCTTTTTCTGATGTTAGCTGCTGGTGCCATTTACTTTGTACATTCCTGGCACCAAAACCATTCCATAGGTATCAGAAGTGAGTTGGTCGCTTTTAAAGTGTGAAACTAATAAAACCAGAATTGTTGTGGTGAGCAGAGCCCACCCCAGGCAGGGATCGGCGTGCGGAAGATCTGGCGATGTAACGGAAAGCTCAGACTGCCCACGAGGGGCCTTGTGGGCGTGGCTTGTCATATATAAGCAATTGCAGCTGCGCAATAAACGCCATTTGCAGCATCCCTCACATTGAAGCCTGTGTCTGCTGATGGTACCCAACGGCAGAGGTTGGGTGGCAGAGATCCCGGGGATCGGGTGTCGGTAACAACACAGAATGACACCAAAATGAGGAGCCCTGAATGGTGCCACTCTAGCTGAGCCCAACATTGGGTCTTGCACAGCTATGGCTGTGGTTCAGATTTGCACCATGTTCCAGTGATGAACAGACACCTCCTGCTTAGTGGCAAGGTACTCTCTGGTGCCATCTCCTTCTTTCACCCCTTGTTGCTGACCTGCATGGTGTCCATGCACTGGAGGGCAGCAGGAGAGGGAGTTTCCTCTTCATGTCATGTTCAGAGGGCTGCCTCAAGTATCACATCTAGTTGCTGGTGCAGAACCAGTGCTGCCTGCCAAATGATGTTTCTGTCCCAGATACTGCTGTCTTTTCCCCACGCTGCCTTTCTTGCTCTATCCATTGGACTGGGCTCTAAATGCAAACAACCAGAAGCTTTACCTTTGAGTAACCTTTTTTTTTTTTTAGATGGCTCGTTACCAAACACGATGCTCTTAGCACTCAAATGTTTACCTTGCACAGCTGTGCTACAAAGAGAGAAATCTTTTGACTACCCTTTGCCTATCTATCATCTTTCAAAAATGTAGAACTAGATTTTAATTTCTTGCCTTTTTGCCTTTGGCAGATTTATTCTTGCACAGCACAGCTATTCTAAACACAAACCTGTAAAATATTCTGTGAGGCTTCATTTGGTTCGTGTCTGTTTCAGAAATATTCCTAGGTCTGTTTGCTCCAATCTGACAGACAGTAAGTAGGTTAAATTTCCCCTGACGTCCCTGAGTGTTTTGCTAGCTGTTAGTGACTGTACGGTTAGACTCCACTGTAGTGTGATGTTGATGCAGCTTGAAGTGAAACTTGATTTTAACAAAGGTGGCAGCACCTAAAAGGGCCAAATTAAAGACTATGCTTCATGTTTTTAACTGATCGAAGAGCAGTGGTACAAAAAGATGTTTAGACGGGGAACAGAACTGTTCAGTTTTCTCTCCTGCTGGTCTTTGTAAAGTGGGTAGCGTGGAGCTTGCCCTTTACACATATAATTTCAGGTGCCTGAACTGCTCAGGTGGCCTGTGTTTAGTAAAGCCTTTCTGCTTTGTTCCTGTGAAGTCGTTTTCATGGATGTTGGCTGTTGCAATTTGCTTACGAGCTGTCATGATTACAGAAGTGCTAGCACTCGGCCCCATCAGAAGCAGCTTTTCAGTGCTTGCATTTCCACTCTAGCATAATGGTTAAATTTGAGAGGGTGATTGCGGAGATATCAGTTTGTCAGTATTGTAGATGACAAAAGGAAAAACATGTACGTCTGTCCTGCAAGACTAAGTGTGTTTGTTTGTTGAGTGTGACAGCCTTTCTTTTTCTATCACAGCAGGAACGTGCACGTCAGAAATCGGTTCAAACCTTTTCTCTAGCCAGGACCGGGGCATGTGGTGCCCCTGCAAGTACAGTAAGTGAAATGTGCCCTTCCATTTGTCACATCAGCAAAGTCCCCACAAAAGGGGCTGCTTTGCTAAGGGTTTGTCTGCAGCCTTGTTGTTGGCTTTGTACAGGTAATGGGACTCTTGACTGGAGGTGCCAGCTCACTCAGACAATCCGTAATGCAGAGAAATGCTATTGAAACTTTGGACTGAACTGGCAGTGTCAGTAGGGCTAAGAAGCTGAACATAGCAGGGACACTGCTACTTTTTCAGTGATTTCAGTGCTAATACTCACTCTGTACTCCCATCTTTCTCTTTGGTGCCAGCATGCACCTTTTACTTTCACATGGGCAGGTGGAAGCGTGGGGAGGACTGGGCCTGGCCTTCCAATACGGTGGATCTGGTTTTCTTTTGCCTTACATGTGGCACAGTGGCTCTTGAGATGCATGCAGGTAAATGTGCAATGCTGTCAGTGCAAAGCAGGGGTGAAAATCAGCTCAAGGCTTCAATTAGGCGTAAGGCAGGGGAGAATTGTCTCTCTAGCTTCTTTTTCAGGTTGGTCCAGCATTGACTATGGATATTGCAATTCACAGCAGGCTGAAATGACAACTTCCCTTGGCAAAGTCAGAATAAGTGCTATCTAGAGAGAGGTACCAACAACATCACTGCTGAATTTGGTGGTAGTAATTTTCACTGCTACCCCTACCAGCTCTCTCACTGGCAATGGTTTGCAACTGGAAGAAACCAGCCATGTTTGCAGACACCTAAAGAATGGTACAAAGCATTAAGACAAGAATGCACAATACCAGTTTGTTTTGTTTTGGACTCACCATAATAGCTAAATCATAAGCAGCTCTTTCTGAGAGGAGTTGAAGCTGTCCAAGTGTGTTGCTGAAGAAGTCCTTTTGGTAAAATACAAGCAGAAATTGAAGAAAGCTGGTTGGGGCAGTTAAGTACATTTAGCTCGTGTATTAATGTCAGCATGTTCTTTTTCATCCTTTCTACTTTTTGTTTGGTTTCTAATTTCTACGTAAGAGCTTGTGTCATCCCTCAGTATAATTCCAAAATAGCCCTTCTAGGTTCTACTGTCTTCCTCCAAACAAGACATCCAAACGTCTACCACGAACAGTTATGTTCAGGAGACCTGACTGGCTTCAAATGCAACTACCCTCCATGACACAGTTGGATGAGTGGGTTTCATGAGGATGTCCTGGCAGAAACTGTTTACAAAAATGAGATTAGTAATTAGATATGTTAGAAAGCTCTGTGTTATCTAGACCGTGATCTTCCTTTATTCTTGGCATGTATGCCAGTGTTTGTCATTAACTGTTAATAAATTATTCGTATCTGGAGAAATCGAGAAGAAATTAGCTATCCCTGGAATGACGTCAGGGTGTAACACTTCAGCTGATATTTATGGGATAAAATTTTCTTTTTTTTCTTGAATGAACAATGGCTTTATATTTTCTACTAACTGTATTCCAAGGCTGGCATAAACACAACCACAAGAAAAAACTAGTTAGAAACACTGTCAAGCTGATATAGTAAAGTGTCTTCTGGTATCTTTGAAATGTACTGTGTTTTAAGAAATATTTTAGTTTATTGTCTGTCTTGTATTTGGCAAGAGAAGAGAAAGTCTGGAGTAGCACAGATGGAAAGATTTCTAATTTTTGAGTTTTTCAGTTTTGGTTTGTGTTGAGACAGGCACGACACAGAAGCTTGTGAGCAAGAAGACACTTTTATTGTTCTAACAGGCCTTTTTATACCTTTTCTTAAACATATGTGTCTATATATGATTGGGTTAGTCAAGGACCAACAGTTCATTATTGGACAACTTTTCCCCTCTGCTGTAACTTCAAGAAACTTCTGTCGTGTTCCTTCTGGTGGTCTGGCAGTTTCTTCTGGCAGTTCCTTACCTTGTTTACTCTGCTGTTCCCAGGAGTTCCCAGCCTCTTCAAGGATATGCATCTTCCATTCCGATCCCTCGGACCAGCCCAAGTTCCAGAGGTTTTTGGTTTTTTTGGGGTTTTTTTGAGTTATCTTTGTAGAGACTAGGAACTCTATCTGGATGCATTTCTTGAAGAAGGTTAGTGGTGTATGTTTCAGAAGTGTACCTTAAAATAACCTACTATTCTGCTGGTAATTGCTTCTCTTCAGCTGTTTTTATTAGCATGCGTTTTGTCAAAGCCACTTCTTGCTCTAATCATGAAATGAACTAGTATGAGCAGAAGTGCGTAATTTTGGAAGGAATTTTGTCATCTGTTTGGTGCAATAGATCCAGTACTATTGAAGCACAGCAGGAACAGAATTTGATGAATATATGCAATGCAACGATGTAACAATGTGTGCAACAATATATTCATTATTTTTCTTATACATCCATTTCTTTTCATTTTACTGGTTGCCTGACACATAGTCTTATTTTTACTTGCTCTGCCAAACATTCAGCAGTGTAAGTGGCATGTTGTTCTAAACTCCCAATTGTCCAAAGGCCACATTGCTGGTTTTGAATCGCCAAGAGGAAATAAATGAGGGTTCTTGAGACACTTGAAAGTCCTGCATGGTAAATAGAGCTATTCTTCCAAAGTCATCTTGTGTGCCAGCCACCAGATACTCTGTATGTAAAACGTGAATATTCTGGGCTTTCTCTGTTTCTTAGTCATGCACCATCCCTAAAGCTCCATGTAGTATGTGCCAAATCTTGCACTGATGTTAGTAAGAACACAAGTTTAGCTCGTTTGGCCAAAGCTTTGAAACTTGTCTGGCTAAAGCTTTGACGGGTTTTCAGATGCTCAGGGACTGATTTTAAGATGTTTACATGCCTACAGAGGGCTCTGAAAACCACACTCATTGCTTGTCCATCCTGTTAATTGCATAAATGCCTCTAAGAACTGGGACCTGGGTTGACTGAGCAAGTCAAGGTCAAAGGGACCGTTTCCACGTACATACGTTTAGGCCTCTGTAGCTGTAGTCCCACTGTGCTCAGACCTGCAGGCTTTTGAAATACTGTGCAGAATGTCCTAGGTAGGCTCTGTCCCTCAGATCTCTGTGTAGTACTGTGGCTCACTCCCCTATTTCTCCATTAGGAGAAACAGCAGGTCAGGCTGCTTGTCCTGTGGGGTTGCCACCAGCATCTCACCTGTATGTGGGTACAGCATCGTGAGGCTTTGATCTCTTGGTACTTTCAGGGAACCCATCTCAGTAATCTTAAAATTCAATTGGTTTTAAAACTTGGTTTAAATCTTAGGATAACATGAATGGATTAGACACACAGAAATGTTTTCAGGAATAACAGAAAAATTAGAATTATAGAATGGTTTGGGCTGGATGAGACCTTAGAGATCGTCTAGTTCCAACCCCCTGCCATGGGCGGGAGCACCTGTCACTAGACAGGTTGGTCGAAGCCCCATCCAGCCTGGGCTTGAAGACCTCCCGTAAT
>NW_008585066.1:12760-20277 GCF_000691845.1 Merops nubicus
GGCAACCTGTTCCAGTGTCTCACCACCCTCATAGTGAAGAACTTCCTCCTTAAATCTAATCTAAAGCTATCTTCTTCCAGTTTGAAGCTGTTACCCCTCATCCTATCACTACAAGCCCTTGTAAAATGCCCCTCCCCAGCTTTCTTGTAGGCCCCCTTCAGATACTGGAAGGCCGCAATAAGGTCTCCTTGGAACCTCCTCCTTTCCAGGCTGAACAGCCCCAACTCTCTCAGCCTGTCCTCACAGCAGAGGTGTTCTAGCCTCTGGTCATCTCCATGGCCCTCCTCTGGACCTGCTCCAACACGTCCATGTTATTCTTATGTTGGTGGCTCTAGTGCATAGCTGGGTGGAGGATTTCTGACTGTTGACTATAGGCTGTTACCCAGTATTTCTCAATGGCTTACATTTGAATGCAAATCCTTGCTTTTACTGGCTCATCTCTAGGGCAACCTTTATATTCCTGTTTTTTCTACATCATGTCAAAATCTTGTTAAGGAACTTTATTAGGGACTCAACTGCTTGTGATCTGTTATGCACAGTTGGATACAAGCCTGTTCATGGAATAATCTTCTGTCTTTATGTTTCTTACATTTTTTTTCCAAGTCTGTTCTTTCTTGCAGCTCTTTTCTCCAAGTTTTGTTGTTTTGTTTTGTTTTTTTTTAAGATTTTAAAAAGTAACTGCAGGGCAGGACTTCAGTCTGAAATCAGTAGCTTAATGATAAAGATAATTGTTGATACTTCAAAAAGCAAACTGTAAGGACAGCTTCAGAATGTTTCTCTTGGTGAAAATTAAGTCTTTGGAAAATCATTTAACACACAAAACCATCACTGTGTTTAGAAAACAGAGGAAAAACCTAAACCCTTACTTGCTAGCATAGGAAGTGGAATTTTGTCCTCACACAGAAATGCTGAGTTGCTGTGTTTTTTCTAATTTTCTACAGAAAACAACCCCTCTGTTTTGTGCAGGTGATAAAGAAGTGTGGTTTCACTGGTCCTATTTAGCCAAATAATGCATGTTATCAATATTGCCATAATTGCACTACTTCAATTTCTCTTAGTTTAGAAAAGCTCTGAATTGAGAGAAATAAAAAATACAGGTAAAAATACAAACCAAATCTGGAACAGTGAAGTGTTTCATTGACAGAAGGTGCTTGTGTTTGCTTATGGGAAATAGCATGGTATAGTTAAGTTGTCTGGGCTGGAACTGAAGGCATTGGTTTTTCACTAAGAAGATGGGGGAGTTTTGTCTCCTTAGTTTCTGTGCAAGTTTAACATTAGTATTCCTGTTTTCTTTTTAGTAAAGTACGTGCAAACTTTCTCTTGACGCAGTGAAAGACCAGGGAAAACGTCTTGCCTTCAGGCTCTATATGATTCATTCTTCTCATTGTCATTCTGACATTACAGAGGGTACACACACTTCATGATAAACTCAGGAAACTGTACATTTTTAAAGATTTCCCAAATGTGTGGTGTGATTTCTTCATCAAAGAATAATTGTGAACTGCAAGGTGAGGTGAACATTAGCATCTTTGATATAGTGTGGTTTTATATTGAGATCATCCTGTGAAACAGTGTGAAGGAAGATGCAATTTTGGAAAAAATTTTAATAACACAAAATAACCAAGCTGTGGTACATAAGCTCCCTGGAAACCAAGTATAAAGGTAGGCTTTTTTTCAAACAGGCAGCACTTTAAAATGTTATTGTTGTTATCCTTTTTAGAAATTATTTACCAGAAAATGTATTCTTCCTTTAAATATGAACTTTGTTCAATGCAGAGCTAGTAAAATATGAGAGGTGGCCAAGATAGACTTGAGACTGCAGTAAAACTCCTGCCACATTTTACTAGTCCCAGTACACAGGCATCTTCTCAAGTACACCTCTGAGCTGTCCCATTGGTTGCATGGTAGATCAGTGTACATTGATGTCACCATCCTGTTTACACTGATGTTGCTGTCGACAGTCATATTGACAAGGCTCATGGAGGTGCTGTGACCACCTGGGCTTTACGTTAGCACTGTTTCAGCAGAGCTGTTTAACTGTTGAGGTGTTGGCTGGATGCAGAGTTAATGTCACTGTCATTTCTGCCTCCTGCCCAGGGCAGCTTTTATCCCAGAGGGTCCACATCAAGTGCTAGAGGTACCTGAGAGTCCCTGCTTGGTTAGTGCAAGACCCACTTCTGGCAAAAGCAAGGTAGGGACATGTTGCATTTGCTCTGGAAAGTGCTGTTGCTGTTGTCACCCCCCCATCATTCATGTAACTCCTGTTCAGTAGGCACTGTTAAAAATATTAAAAAATAGAAGTGATGGTGCTTGTATCATTTACATTTGGATTAAGGATTGAGCTACCACACTGTTCCTCAGTCTGTTCTTCTGTCAGTGGATGGATCACCTCATTTTGTGAATGAGGCAGACTCTGAGGAGGTCCATAATCCTGTGGTAGTCTTCCCTGTGAAAAGGGAAGGAAAGCCCCAAACACTGTCCCAGCCAAATCCTTTTCGTTCCCAGGCAGCTGAAGCAGTTTCGGCAGTGAACAGGTTTTGCCACTTTCATCAGGCTTGCTGTGATGAAGGTTGCAGTTGAAGGCGTGTCACAGTTGGCAAGGAGTGTCTTCCCTGAAGACTAACTGTCAGCTGAGGAGGAGCTGTGGTCTTGTGGAGCAAGTGTGACAGACAAAAGTAATATGTCATCATTTTTCCTTCCTACTTCCTGCAGCACCTCCATCTCAGGAAAAAGTTCTTGGTGCTGCTCATTAATGATAGCAATGATAATTGTGGTTCACTGTGGGTGAAAGCCTTGTCTGCTTATTCAATAGCAGAACTCCTACTGACTTCAGAAAGCCCACAATATAGGCACAGAAGCTCTGAGACACACAAGGGAAGGCACTTATGAGACATGAATGATTGAATCAATAAAAAATTTGGGATGAGCCTAGAATTGTGGAGGTGGAAAATTAGCATGGAGGTATTGTTTTGTTCTTACTGTATATCCTGATTTGTTTCTAAATCTGTTCTTACAGAGCTAAAAACAAGAACAAATAGTATGAGCTCATATAATTTGGAAATAGTGATTTTGTTAAGGTGAAAGATTGTTTTTCCCTTGAAGACACCAACCGGAAACTGTACAAAAGTGGTAAGGAAACAGTGACAAATGAGCATAGCTGGAGGAATTATTCTCTGGTGTATGGGTACGTCATATCGCCAAACTATGTCACAGACCTGCAGAACTTGCAAGAATTTGCAAGCCTTTCCTCTGTAATTTATGCCCTTTTGATTCCTGGAAAGTCATGCAATTAAAAACATAGTACTGTTCAATTTATTCATCAGTGACGTAAAAGAAGGGACAGAGTGTACCCTCAGCAAGTTTGCTGATGATATAAAACTGGGAGGAGTGGCTGACACGGCAGAAAGTTGTGCGGTCATTCAGCAAGACCTGGACAGGCTGGAGAGCTGTGTAGAGCAGAACCTAATGAAGTTCAACAAAGGCAAGTGTAAAGTCCTGCACCTGGGCAATAATAACGCCATGGACCAGTACAGGTTAGGGGTTGACCTGCTGGAAAACGGCTCCATGGAGAAGGACCTTTGAGTCCTGGTGGACAAGTTAACCAGGAGCCAGCAGTGTTCCCGTGTGGCCAAGAAGGCCAGTGGTATCCCGGGGTACATTAAGAAGAGAGATGAGTAGGTCAAAGGAGGTTCTCGTCACCGTCTACTCTGCCCTAGTGAGGCCACCTGTGGAGCACTGTGTCTGGTTCTGGGCTCCCCACTTCAAGAGGGACAGGGAACTACTGGAGAGAGTCCAACAGAGAGCTGTGAAGATGCCTGGGGGACTTGAACACCTATCTTAGAAGGAAAGGCTGTGAGACCTGGGGCTGTTATCAAAGCTTATTAATATATATAAAGGGTGGGGGTCAAGAGGATGAGGCCAGTCTCTTTTCAGTGATGCCCAGTGACAGGTCAAGGGGCAATGAGCAGAAGCTGGAAAGGAAAAACTACTTTATTGTGACAGAGCAGTGGAACAAGCGGCCCAGAGAAGTTACGAAGTCTCCTTCTCTGGAGACACAACCCGCTTGGATGATATCCTGTGTACCCTGCTCCAGGCAAACCTGCTTTGTCAGGCAGGTTGGACGAGGTGATCTCCAGAGGCCCCTTGCAACGTCTGCCATTCTGTGATTCTGTAACTAAAGGGAACCATGCACAGTTTGTATTGATGGATGGTCTGCCCCTTTCCCCCCCCCAGTAAAGTAGAAGATCTAGTTGATAAATACCTGGCCTACAAGATGTTTTGCCTACAAACATTGCTTCTGCATAAAAACACTTAAAAAACAGGTTTTGGCTGTTGTAAGATGGCTTTGAAATCCATGCTATGTAAAATGAGTAAATTCAGATTTTTTTACACCTTTTACTCTTTAGAATTCAGGTTATAGAGTTTTTATATAGCTGTGAATTTAGAAAGATTACTTTTTATTATAAAGAAAAGTATTTTTTGCACTGTAGTCTTACTTAAGAATCTTGGGCTTTTAGAAAATTGTCAGTAGTATCAGCCTAGGGATCATGTCCCAAGAGCTGGCTAATGAAGCCATAGCTATGCTATTCCCTTGAATAAAAATAAGGATGAAGGTTCCTGAAATTCTAATAATCAGTAGTAGTAATAGAATTTCAAACATTTGTGAGATGCATGTTAGTCTCTTTTGACTTGTCAGATGTTACCCTGGGAAGGAAATCCATTGCTAACTGCCTGTGAGTCTGTGAGAGCGCAGAATCACAACAAGGTTCCTCCCCTTCTTCACAACAAAATGAAGCTGTCACCTTCCCTGACCTGTAAGTCCACCATACACAGGATCCAGTGTGCAGACACTGCTGGAGGATGCCCACTTCCAACTGCACACCTCTGCTTCATCCCATTTTTTTTGCATCCAGCTACTTCACTGCATCCTCACTTCTGCTGCCCCCTTTCCAGGGGAACCACATCACAGATTTCCCCATTCTTCTGAAGAACTTCCCACAAGGACCTAACCAAAACTCCATTGCACCACTCTCATGCGCAAGAAGGCAAAGGAGAGGATGAAAGGCAGAGGTAGCTCTCCACCGGTGTTGTTCATTTTCTGTATGGGATAAAGCAAAGGGTTCCTCGTGGCCACAGCATCCAACTGCTGTTGCTCCTGGGACTTGCCTGATGTCAGTGCTTCTTCTCTGGGTCATATTAGAGGGTCTGTTCCTACCACTGTGTGTAAAATCAGGAAGAATATTGTCTGCATTAAACTAGCTAAGTCCTGTCCTAGAACATGGAAGAGGGATGCTCTTTAGAGGGTGCTTTTTTTTTTCATTACCTTTTGTTCACCAAGTAGATCTCCTATGGCAAATCTCTGGTTCTGGACACAGAAAATATTCCCTTTCCCAAATTAAATGGTGTTCCCATTAATGCATTAACAGATCTCAAGGAATGGATTTGCAGCATTAAGACATTCTGGCACAGCATGTATTCTGTACACGTTAGGCACTACAGGAATGTGTTGTAAGTGAGGTCATAAAAGCTAAACAAGCCATAAAATTGGATTCTTAATTTAGGGTCCAGAGACCTGCTCCTAGACGTGCTTCACTCTGAATTAGATATTGCTAGGCTCTGAACTGCAGAAGAGTGCTGTGGAAGGTTACAGCTTCACCATCTGTAATGCAGGTAGCATACCAGTGTTATTCACACTGAAGCTGTGGCATGTTTTTGCCAGCTACTGTATGATTTCAGAGTATATATGTGAGCAGGTTAATAACCATGAATCATCTTAATGAATCCTGATACTCAGAGTGAAGGACTTAGATAATCTTTAGAATGTGAATTGGCAAACAAGAGCAGGCTGTCAGCCAGCAGCATGCTGTCTGACTGAGCAGACACGGTCCCTCTTCAGGAAACCCCGTAGATAATGATGGATTTGTTGTGCTTTCTTCACGGTGAGTCCCTCCCTGCCAAAGTGCCATTGTCGACTTCTGCTGGCGTTGGCATCTGGACATCTGATGTCTTTGAGACATCTCATGGGGAGCAGACCCTGGGGAAAAGTCGCCAGCTGGACTCAGTGATAGACAGGGGTGACGGTGACATATTGCCACCAAGGTGTGGTTTGGTTCGATTCTGCTTTTGCATATATTTGTATTATTACTATTAGTAGTAGTAGTATTTTCATTAAAGCTGTTTTACTTTTCTAATTGGTGTCTCTCTCCCTTATTCCCTTTCTCTTTCCCTTTGGGGGGGAGCCTTTGGGGTCTGGGGGCAGCCCTGACCCTAAACTGTGACACTGCTGCATGATGTCTCATGGTCTTCTTTTATGGTGACAAAAAGAAGTGAAGATTAGAGAACAACTGCAAAGTCCTAGCGCTGAAGTCCTGAGAAGTTGAGGGCTTGCAGTCTTTTGTGGGATGAGACCTTGCCTGGAAAGCAGCTGTATAATGTGGGCAAGAATCAGTTTCTGGGAGAAAAATATTAGCATGTGGTAAGTTTTATATTTTTGTTTGACCTGAAATACTGCAGGGTTCGTGGCTTTGGCCCCAGAGGTTGCTGCCTTCTGCTGAAAATTTCTAAAGAGCTCTGATGAAAATGGCAAGTGATTGTCTTGACCAGAGCTATAATTTAGATCTGGGAAGACAGACAATATAATAACAAAACAAAAGCTTAACTCTCAGAGTTTAAGGAAGATTCTGACTTAAACCTTGCAGGTTCTTTAAGCTTCTCTTAAGCCTTTGGACAGCTGATGACTGTCAGTATAGCACAGTGAAAGGTGAACCTGTTTGGTTTTTCCTTATATTGAAAACTAAAGTTTCTGGCTTTCATTTTGATGCCTCTCAAATTCAGTTAAAAAGGAGGTATCTGATACTTTTAAGAAATGTGCACAAATTATGTAACAGTCATAAAGTTTCATCAGGTGCAGCGGGAGTGTCTGCGCTGGTGTTTGATGACCATCTTGGTGTTCAAGATGAATTGTATGTTTTAAGAGTTTATTTCATTTTAATTTCTGAGGTATGAAGACAGAGTCACCATCTTTAGAGCTCCATTTGCGTTTTGTCAGAGATTTAAGTTTCAAATCATATTGCTACTGATATTGAACGGGCTTTTTTAGAATGCCATTTTATCTCATTTCAGCACTCTATTGCAGGGATATTCCTTCCCTTGGGTTTAAAGGCAGTTTTGTTTTGTTTGGGTTTTTTGTTTTTTATTTATTTATTTATTTTTTATTTTTTGTAGGCAGGATAAGGAATGAGGCCGCTTACAAGCAGGGTCTGTTTTGAGAAATGTGTTTTGGAGCGCATGAGGTTAGAGTGAAGTGGTTTTCGCTGAGCTTACATATCTTTCGCTTGCCCATGCCAATGTGGTCTTGCGTTGGGAGAGCTGAAGAGCAAGGTTTTGCTCTCTGTTTGCAGGCGAGCAGCAAGCATGAACTTGGCAACATGCGACTGTGAGTGCCAGGACCCTGTGATCTGAACCACGTCTCCAGCTGACTTCTCAGTGGTGATCCTGTACCATGGAGGACTGTCTTC
>NW_008585067.1:0-6723 GCF_000691845.1 Merops nubicus
CCAAGCCTCAAACCACAACAGATGCCTATATTGACTTCTTCCTCTAAAAGTAAGTTATCAGAAAAATAAAATGTGTGGGAATTCTAGGAAGGAGAAAAAAAAAAAAAAAGCAAAAGCTAAAAACCCTTCAGCTTGAGCAAGTCACAGGGGATAAAGTATGTAACTTGTCTTTAAAAAAAATGTGTTCTCCTGTTCCCTTAGTCCCTGCTACGTCTAGAGCAGAACATACAGCAAACAGTCTCTGCAATACAGTAGTCCACTGAAGTATTTACTCCTACAATATGCTTAATAAATGCTTTAAAAAGTGGCAGGGTCGAGGGGGACCACATCAAATACTGAATTCCACCATGTATAAAGGAGACCATTTAGACTTGAAATTGATTCACTGGGGAAAGATAATCACTTCATAATTTTATCTTTTAGAGAAAAACAAAAACATTCCACAGGAAAAAAAAACAAACATTATTAGTGTCCAGACAGCTCTGACTTAAAAACATTACGACCACTCAGTATATTGGAACACTAAGACAATTTTCCCCAAAACTGCAAGCTTTAGAGTTAGAAGACACTGCACAACACAAGCAATCTTTCAAAGCAAAGTGCAGTGCCACTGTGAACACAAGGGGAAAAAAATAGAACCTGCAAGGCCAGTCTACAAAAATAAGTTGAAAGACCACACTTTAATTGAAAAAATCTTAGAATATAACTTTATTGTTAGCTAAATCCTCACTCATTTTCCTTAAAATCCTTTTCCCTAAAATCAATCTAAAAGAAACATTATGCAATGGCATTTGTGACAAAGAAAAGAATCCACTCCTCCACACTTTGTAAGGTTGTTGTTGTGTTTTGTTTGGTTTGTTTTTTTTTAATTCTGAGAATACTATCATGTAAATGTATTAGCTAAACATTTTCCTAAAAAAAGTAAACTGAGTACTGGACCCACATTGCCTCAGGTTTTAGACTACAACAACAGTTAAGAAGAGAAGCATTAAAAAAAAAAAAAGTCAAAACTTTGTAAAAACAATCTGCAAATTATAATAAATACATTGAAATGTAACAGCTTGGAATTATTTCTCATTTCCAGCCTTACAGGCTCAATGAACTGAGATTTTAATGGAACTACAAAACATGTAAACTTACAAGATACAGCCAAAGCCAGCCTGCCTGCCTTTTTGTGACACATCACCAGCCAGGTTGGTTTTAAAATCAGAACAGGGTCCTCAAACTATGCAACTTATGGATCCAGTAACATTTAAGTTCTGGCTTCTTATATTTAACATATGGTGGTGTTATTATCAATAACGTAATGGGGATGCAAGGACCTGAAATTTATTTTGGAATACAAACAAAAGTGTGTGGATGGGAATGCTTTTAACTCGGGTGAGGAAATTAAGATCGGAATTCATAACATTACATCTCCGGTGAATAAGAAAACATTTTCACAGGCTTTTGGAGCAGATGCTTTGTAAGAATATAAACTCACGCCTCCTCTTAGACAACACATGGGAACACTTCGGTATTGAGGCAACATTTCCTAACCTCTCAGTGCAATTCCTGCCCTGCAAAGTGCACGCTCACTCTCTTCGTCCACCAGTAACTCCAGCACACAAACCACTTTGATCATACTGGCTATCTCCACTAACCTCCCCAGCAAGAGCCTCTTCCCAATTTTTCTTCTCTTCAGGTTTTTAAGATTTGTGAAATAATGGGTTTATTAAAATGTTTATTCAAAATCAAAATGCATAGAAACAGCCTAGGAAGAAGGGGGAAAAGAAAAAGGTTGTGCATGATTAGATTCCAGTGCTCTTGGAGCACACACTTGTAAGACTAACACCAGTCAAGTGCATACTGAGATGAGATGAAGTTTGTACAGAAGGGCAAGACAAAAGGTAAATGATTTATAATGTGCTAATACATGCCTTATATTTACTTGATACAGTACACTTCCAAATTACCTTTAAACTGCATTTCCAATCCCCAGGCTTAAATATACTAAAGAAGTTCTACAACAGGAGAAAAACTGATCAAGCTTTCTTCTGGGTTAGCCATAATAAGCTAATATGCTGTGAAGAAGCCTCTGGTGAACAGGGATTATGGACAAGGGTGCTAAAGAGAGCCCTTCACCCACAGTTACAGTACAGTCCTGTCTGTGACTAAACTCTGGAATGTTTTCCTACTTAAAATGACCAGCATGCAAATTGCCGTGCTGTTGTCGAAAGGCATGCTATTTTAAATTCACTGGTAAGTGACACTCAGAAGGAAGAAGAAAAAAAAACCAAAAACACACAACCAACACCACAACCAACATTCTAAATAGCTTTCAGTCAGATCTGGACATATTGGTCTCCACAATTATTATTTGCTGCAATGCTTATAATTTCATCTTAAACTGATTTTTGAAGACTTGTGTTTCAGATCAACATTTCTTTTAGCAAGTCAGACATTACTTAGCATCTGAGTCACTGGAAAGGACATATTTACTACCTCTCACCCATGAGCAACTTTGCATTTTACTGGAATATTTTAAAGTGCATAAAAGATTTTCTGCAGAGTTATTTATATAAGCAGTTATTTCACTTATATTTCAACTTGCACGATCAGTATTCATGGCCTTATTAATAAACACTGGGTCTCAAAGAATCTGGTACAACTTGGGTGCCCACTGCAGAAAGCCTTGAGGCTCTGGTTATACACAGTGTTAGAATTGCACATTTCAAAGTTATAAACTCTAAGGACTTCTCTCAGGATTGCTGAGGATCACTAATAGAATTACTCTCCCAAACAAACAAGGTCAATTCTTAAACACAAAGTCAGCAGTTTAGAATTCAGATAACAGATAATGTCTAGAGGTAAATAAATTAAAAATACAATGTATTCATTTGTTTAATTATAAATAATTCTAATACATTTCTTACTATGGCAACTTCTAACTACATCTCTTACACCTTCTAGCAAAGACCATATCTGGCAACACAGCCTATTAAAAGTATAAAAAGCCAAAAAATGCCAGGTAACTTTTAATAAGCACTACCATAAATATCTCCCAGATTACATCTGAAGATACTTAGAAATAAGAAAACAAGTGTCAAAGTAGGGGGAAGAAACAAAATTTAAACAAATCTCTACACAGTCACTTCTTCACAGTAACTTAACATACTCTGGCTAACCACATACAGCTGACTCTGCTGAAGAGGAAGAAACTTTTTGTTTCTGAAGTGCAGTTGGTAATCACAGGGGCAAAAAGCAGGTTTCCAGGTCATGGTACTTGAGAGAAAGCCAGTGCCTGTTTGGAAGAATTTCTCATAGAAAAGAAAAACTGTGAAACAATCACACAGTTCAAATATTACAATTAGTTCAAGGTTGGCAGGTTCCACTGGAACAAACTCTTCCTAGCTAATCTTAATATCTCCCAAGAACCTTTAATGATATCTTGAAAGAAACTAAACAAGTGCAAACTGACTGCAAAGGAACACAAACGGAAAAACTAAGTGTGTTGTATATTTTCAGGTAGCTGTATTTGCCTAACTAAACCTCCAGTCTTAAGTTCTGAATTGCAGTAAATATACTCTGACAGGTTCTCCTGTGGAATTTAAGTCAAGTAGCTTTTTAAAATTGATTTTGCCATGGAAACTTTTTGTCTGTCAGTCTAGTGCTCTCCCAGAAACAGACGCCATGCCAACAGTCCATGAAGCCTACAGCAAAAGTAACTGAGGTATGGTGCTGAGGTCACTGCAATTTCAGAAGCTTTTCAGCCCTTTACATGACTTGTTTCCAAAACGGTAGCAACCTGAAGGTTTCTCCTGCCAAGTCTATAGTATCTCCAAATCCACATGACGCACATCAGGGTTTCGTTGCTGAAATAAAATTAAGGGGGGGGGAAAAAACACCTTTTATATTGAAAATATTCAAATACATTTTTGCACAAGAATATAAATACTGTATTTCTGGTATGATGTTGGCAAATGGATAACAAATCCCCCTTTCTGGTAACGTAGGGACTATTTTGACATGAGGAATAGCTTCAAACAACATTGCTCATACTGTAAGCAATTTTTGGAAAGCTAAGTAATCTTTTTATTTGACAAATTCTTTTCAACATCACAGATAAATTAGTTCTTATGCTTTATACAGTATGAAGCAGCTCTTGACTTTTAAAAAGACAGTTAGATTTGGTATAAAACTGTCCAAATAAACAAATAAACATCTCGCACTTTAACAAAGTTTTAAAAGACAATTTCCTGAATCAGGGATAAGATTGCTGAAATAATTCGTTCTATGCCACTGAAGTTATTTATAAAGGTTCAAAATACTCTTTGTGTCGAGAAATATGCATTTTCTGATATTGTAGAAATATATTATCATCATTACATGGACTGTATAATCCATGAGAGGTTTACTGAAAGGCACCGACTTCAAAGTCATCCAGCATGTGAATCAGGCTAGCATATTTAGTAAAGCATATTCAACAGCAACACAACCACTGAAATCCCTGCCTGTATCAAAAACCAGTATTTATGTTTATAAAATTAGCTAGGATCCTACTCTTCAAAAACCATGAAGAACTGGATCTGCTGGTGCAATTAAACTCAAAAATAATAGTTCGATTTTTAAACAGCACTGCTCTAGGCATAGAAAATAAAACTAGAATGTTTATCAAATATAATAAGCAAGGATAGACATGCTCTTGAGCAGTGTCTCAAGACTGGAAAATGCAGTCTGATCTGTCTGGCAGTCAGCATGCTTATAGTTCTGTATTCATGCCAGAAAAGTTAAGATTAGCAGCTACAATATAATTATAAAATTGAAAATGGAAACAGACCTTCATTGCATCACCCAAGTGATATTGACATCACAGAATTTTAAAAAAAATAGTAATAATAAGAAAATTACGGCAGGCTTATGAATGAAGTAAACACGGTACTGCTTCAACAAGAGCAAAAAATGTTGAATAAGCCCTCACACACTGACATATTTGATACTAATGTTAGGTACCATAATTAAAATAAACAGTGTCATCTGCTTCTTCAAAACCAAAACAGAATTCAACAGCCTGTAAAAAAACTGACATTCTAAGAATAAAGTAACAAAGACACAGTCAGGTCTCATTTTGCAAAAATATTGTTCTACAGTGGTATACAATTGAACAAAATACATAAGAAGCAGATCAATGGCAAAGAAAGGGTCTGCTGCTGGTCAGAACTTAGGTAATAATACTACAGCAAGAAAATCTGCATTAGGATTATCAACGTTTTCCCCTCTCCCACATTTACAGACAAAATTCCAAAAGCTGCTGCAAGAATACTGTTTGAAATACATCACAGAATAAGCATTCCTTAATAAGCAACTAAATTTTACCTTTAGGTCCTTCTCAAGTCTGTCTACTTCAGCTCCCAGTGTGTCAATGATATTCTCACCATGCTTAAGCATGAAAGCTTCTAATTCTTCAAGGGTTTTCACTTGCTGAATTTCCTAGGAAGAAATCAGATTTAAGAGGTTGAGATGAGGGAAAGAAAAGAAATGAGTAACACTACAGAGAGTCCTGACGTATTTCAAGTGGGAGGAGGGGGAGGGTGGACCACTTTTCAGCTTTTGCCATTTCCTTCCAAAATGTCATCTGTTCTTGTATCTCAAAATGCACAAGAGTAGCATCTATTCAATGAAAAGAGCTAGCTTAGCATTACACCTGCAATTCATATAAAGCCTTCCTCTATCATTAATGATTTTCCTCCTTTATTGTCCAAATAAGTTTAGAGAATTTAGTTCCTTTTCTCTAAGTTTCTGGGTCATCCCTTACTCACAGCAAGGCAGAGCAGGGTACCCCTGTGTATTCTTTCCTCATTTTCATACACTCTTGCTATTCTATTACACTGCTTACTCTGAGCGTTACACTACCAACTCATCTGAAAATCCACAAGGATTACTATGAAGGCTGCTGTAAACGCAGCATAATATGAACAGACTCAAAGACAGGTGACAAGAACTCAAACTAGGAGACACATACCATATGAGACTGAAAGAATGAGGTTAGGGAAGACAGAATGCTATGCTCCTCCCTCAAAAAAACAGACATCAGAAGCACCAAAGCAGGTAGCACAGCACTGTCACAAGCTCTCTTGAGAGGTGTCTCAGCAAGCTGGCCAGAAGCTATTTGCCCTGCAGTGTCTCAGCCATAGTTTAGGCCACACAGCTGCTGTACGTTTAAGACAAACAGGTTATTGCTAACTAATTATTAAATAGCCAATGTTTCTTGTGTATACAATACAGTATCAGTTACAAAATTAGGTTAATCTGAACCACAGCATTTCAACAAGTATGTCACAACTTCAGAAAGAGTGATGTCGATAGCAAAGCTAGTTGAATGAGCCAGTTGTTTGAAGAACTACAGATCACAAGGCAAGCACTATGTCTGCCCTTGACTTTGGGTGGCTGTGTCCTGCTAAAAAAAAGTGGCTGTCCTTCAACCACGGATAGTTGACACCAGGTAACTGCATGAAACAATGTAAGAAATAGTTGCCAACCTAGAAACAACCAGGAAGAACTTTCCCTAGAATACCAGTTGGGTAAAGAACAAAAGCTAACTTAGCCTTTGAAAAGAAAAGTAGTGAACTAAACAGCTCCAAGAGCAAAACAGCTGAGACTGGGCACTATAAAACCAAGCAAGCCTGCAGTGCCTCAGTTGTACAACACTGACATCACTCTTCCTGTGACTGGATTTCCTGCTGC
>NW_008585067.1:6754-18615 GCF_000691845.1 Merops nubicus
ACAGATCATTTATTGCACTATATAGATAATATAGATGCATTCTTATTTTGACATTTCAGGGCACTTGTTTTTAAGAACTGAGATTCTAACTATTTAAAAAATTGCAGTCATTTAAATGCAAACTTTGGTAACTTCTAAGTCACATTTAACAGGCATAAAATGCAGAAATCTTATTACATCTACTTTTCATTTTGAAAGGGTGACAAAGAAAGAAATCTTGTCAGTACACAAGCAAATATATATAACCAAGTTAACAGTAAAAATGGGTCAGCAAGCAAAACATTTTGCCCACTTAGAACTATTCCTGTAATATAAATAAGTTATTCTTTAGTTCATACTTCATAGCTTTGCAAGGTAGAATCCATATGAAAGCAGTTTTTGCTTCTATATTGAAGAAAGGGACTGAGGAGAGCTACTTTGGACAACACTAAGATCAGAGACACACTTACGGGTGGTTAATTGCTAAACACTGTCAAAATGCTAAGTCACATGATGCAAGCAATCCACTCTCCAGCCGAGTCTGAACGGCAGGATCTGCAAAACCTAACACTGAATCTTTGGCAAGCCGCTTTGCCAAAACAGAGGCTGTGTCTCAGGTGGTAGGCTTCCAGATTTAACTGGAGATCTTGTAATTCCATTTTTAAAAAAAAATGCTGGAAGAATTGCGCTCGCCTTAAAATTTTCAACAAATTTGTGTTTTCTAAGAAAAAAATGAATTAAATCTGTCCTCCTCCTACCCAGGTGCTACTCAGAATTGGCTCTATGTGATCCCGTGTAGATATTTAACACGCTTACACAAAATACACCCATCTGCAGTCCTTCAAAATGAAGAAGTGGAATTAACACACCTACTTGAAAATGTTTGGTTTAGGCATATTTGAAATTGAAAAGTAAATATCAAATACCAGAAGTTACAATTTATTTTTTTCTTTTTAAACATACTTGTAGGAGCTGTTCAATGTCTTGTTTTTCCAGGTAAGAACGAGTAACAACCCGACCATCAAAGTCTACTTCTGCCTTGAATCTCACTTTGCTCATTCCCATGTCTGTGGCTTTAACATCATGAATTGCTCTGGAACACAATTTTTAAAGAAAATGTAGAACAACATAAACCAAAACTAGCCAGTTTGATTTCTGATGTTAACAATATTATTAGAGTAGAATGATCATGTAATTTTAAAAGGCCACTGCCTTTGACTAATACATCTTCATTTTGCCACCATGCACTTCCATTAAATACTGATTTATACTTAACCAGTTACAACACACCCACAAGTATCTGCTAAACGGCTCGCTGCATACACATAGCACTACTTAACACACTTTAAGTACCCTCCATTCTGAGGTAAGGAACAATAATCTATTGTCAGTTACTGAAAGCACACATTGCAATTACAGAAATGTCCTTGCCTACACAATCATTTGTAAAGACATGACCTCTTAGAAAATTTTCTGTTCAAAGCAACATTTGATCTAAGAAAAAGTTATGGATCTGGGTTTTGGAACACATTTTTGATCATACTGAATTATTCATCACAACTCATCACAATACAGCTGTTTGTAAAAGCTACAAAATTCTATATTATATATTTATAATTTGGTCCTTTAAAAACTTCTGTTCTTCTAAAGCATAATTCCAGTTTGTTATATAAACTCTGTGATATGTGAATACATGTAATAAATAAAAAGCCTTCTATTTTTCAAGGATAATAAGATAATAATAAAGCAAACTCTTAACCCACATAATGTGGTACACTTCAACAGTGGAATAAATATAAAAGCATAAATTTTTTTTTTTAAAATTAGACTAACAGAAACTCAAGTTTATTCTTAAAGCCAGGTAAAATTTCAAGTTGTCACTGCAGTGTCAGTGTCTACATTTTCCATCAAGGCCAGGAAAAAAAAAAAAGAACAAAAAACCAAACCAAAAAAAAAAAAAAAAAAGAAAAAAAGAGATCTTACTAGAGGACATAAATCAAAAGAAGTTTCAAGTGTTTGAGGTATTTTTTCTTCTGACATTTCCACAGCAAAACAAGTATCTGAGGTCAACCATAAAATATTCCAAAGACTTTGCTTTTAACAACAGAAAAATGCAAGCTTGACAATTTTTTTAATTCTAACAGAAAATTCAGATTCAGCAATAAAGCTCACTTGATGGAAAGCACTACATTTTTCTTCCCCATTCATTTTACTAAGTTGTGCAATTTCACAGCATCTTTGAATTTAACATGCCCTTTGTTTTAAGCAAACTTACACTTCTCAACCAGAAATGTTTCTTCTCATCTGAATGTTTATAGATCAGAACTAACTTCACAGTCAGTACAGTATTTCAGAAGTAGCCTGCTAGAGCAAACAGCTGACAAAACAGGAGGCAGAGACTTAAGATGAACAGTCACAGGAAATGTTTATGGACTGTTTCTTGTAGTACATGGGGTAGAGAAGGGGTAAGCATATTAAAGAAGAAATGGAACATGAACTAAATATAGAGGCACCAAAAAATACATCATCTTAAACATTTAAGCCGATTTTAAAAAACCTATCAGCTTACTGGTAGCAACAAAGAATTTCCAGCTCAAATCAAATTTCCACAGTTCCTCTGTGGAAAGCTACCAAATCAAAACAGTATTAACTAAAGTAACCTAACTGGCATTAAACTAGCTCCTCACACAAGAGGGTGTTTAAGATAACAGATTTGGTTCAGTGAGAGTTACTGAAGAGAATCTGAATCCATGTGGTTCAAAAACATTGAAGATATATCAAGTGCCTATCAGAGCTAAGCAAGAAGATAGCATGATATTTGAGATTCTCATTAAGCAGTAACCTGATGAACTTCAGTGGAATGATGCAGATTCTGCAAATGTGAAGAAAAAAAAAAAAATCTTACTGCTTATAATCTGTCCAGGGAAGATAAGACAGTGAGTCAGGAGGAGAAAAATCACTAATAATTCAAAAATACAAATGTGTATGCTAAAAAACTTAAGCTACAAAGCTTGCTTATGGAAGCTTCTGTATGGCTAGTAGACACTATCAATTCCAACTAGGGAAAAGAGCAAGTTTCACATTAAAGAAACACCTGTCAGAGGATGTCAGGCTATTGGTTTTGAGCCCTCAGTTTTAATTATTATTTTTCTCCCCTCAAAAACAGAATGACAGATTTCCCAGCACAACTGTAGCACAATTATCCAATAGCTGTTACAATTAAGTAAAATTTAAAGATGAAACTGTCACTAAGAATAGTTTATGCCCTGAGATTTGTGATTACATGCCATAAGAACAGAATCGGGACAGTCTCCACCACATCGTATGTTTTATTTCACAGTTCTGAAAGCCCAATCTCCTACACCTCAGTTAAAATAAACTCCAGAAAGATTTAGGCACTAAAGGTGTGAACGGGAGTTAAGAACAGAATGTTTTTATAGCACAAAAAATAAAATCAAATCATTTTCCAGCTCAGAACAACTCTAACTGAAAGTCCATTCTGGATCACAAATGAAAGAACGTCTACAACTAGAAATGACCAAGCAAAATGAAAGTAATGGGAAACAAACAGTCATGAGCTTACAAAAGAAATTATGAAGTCCAGCAAGCTAATAGGAGAAGCATAAAAAAAAAGCATTCTGTGTGATACAAAACAATTCTTATGTAAAACAAACCCAAAGGACAACTTGGAAACAAGCCTGCTGCTACATGGAAATGGTAGCATTGTTAGAGATGATACTAAATAGGCAGAAACATAACAACCATTGTTTTCCTGATATAAAAAAGCAAAGCAATATGTTAGTACAACAAAGCATCTCCCTATCAGTAGCAGAGAACCATACTGGATACTTAAAAGAAAAAAAAATGCTTCCAATTCAGCAGGCTTCATAACTTGCATTCAAGAGAAAAAACAACTAAGAATTAAGTGTGAAGGTAAATAAATTTTTCATCCAGCAATACTGTTGAGAATTTAAAGATAAGAGCAGATTCACAACACTGTGCCAAAATTAGGAAAATTTCCCCAAAACAATCTATGACTCCACGATGCTAAGAAAATTTAAGAGCAGCAAATGGGGCAATCCATTTAGCTAAGACAACTTCACCTGACAACCCCAGGAAAAATGGTGGAAAAGGTGGGGAGAAAAAAAATATCTATTAATAACATTAATCCCAACCATTAAGGTTTTAGGGAATGTAGGTCTTGTCAAACAACCCTGAAAAAAATGTTTAAAAAGATAGCGATTATGCTGAAAAGATGGTAAACAATACAGATTATTTATTTTAGCAGTACAGCAGTTAGTATTGTCTGATAAATCAAATACTTTATAATTAGCAGTGGAACGTCATGTTCAGGCAAGCTTCTGCTGGAATAATAAGTTAAGTGGTGGTAGTGCTGATGAGGACAGGGGGGAGCAGAAATCAGTGCCTCTGATCTTTTGATCAATTTGGATCTAAAATATCTTCTAAGGAATACTAAATGATTCCCTAATATAACCCTCTCCATGTCCAGCAGAACACATCTGAAAATAAAAATTGCCAACCTGCCCTGAAAGAACAAGATTGGGCTACTCTGGGACGCAGCAACTGCAATGAGGATTGCACTGAGAACTCTGATACAGCCCGGTAGCTGGAAATCCTGAAAGTTTGAAATAAAAAGAGCAAATATTAGTCACAGGTTTAGAAGCAGACCAGTAATCAGGAGCTTCTTCTTTTACATCTAGTGTCAGCAGGAAAAATGAGTAAAACATACTAGTACATAACTCCTTTTAAGAAAATGAGAGTGTGAATGTTCAAGAAAATGCTGAAACTCTTACAAGCCCAAAGCTACTACATTGATGAAAGTGTACAAGTAGCCTTTAGAAGAAACACTTGATGTTAAAAGACTTCATCATTTCACAGGAAAAAGCTGAAAACAAATCAAAAACCCTGAATAATGAGAGGTTAGAATGACAAAAATAATTAAGAATAGCTTTTTTCTGCAAATTATGCCTAGTCACAAGAAAGGCCAATAGATGTTTACATCTCAGAGAATTCTGAGATCAAGAACAGATGTCTTATTAGAAGGTGTAAGTTAACCAAAGTCAAGATGTTAGGTTTGTTACAATAAGAAGTTGATCAAAGACTGAATGTGTGCTAAAAGAAATCAAAGCAGACAACACAATGGATCTGAGAAAGAGATCACTCAAGACAAAGTGCATACAGAAGGTCCTGCAAAGTGTTATGAGAAGTACCTAAACGTGTTTAATCTACAGAACAGAATATATTAAAAAATGGTGCTTGGAATAGGAGAAATTTTATGATTCCAGCCTAAGACAAGAAAAAACCACCTGTGCGTTTTTGAAAAAAGAAACACAGATGTTCTGTACAAATAACCACGTGAGCTATCCTGCTCTAATACAGCACTGTTGACACAGGCTCCACCATTCAGACTGATCTAGGGACACCACAAATATTAACAGAATTTAGTTACTGATATGTGAAAATTCTAACATAATTCTATTCCAAAACAGGAATCTTGTTTAGCTTCTGGAATGAAGGGCACAACCTTCAGATCTGTTGCTTGCAACTGAGATGATGCAGCACTTGGTTTATTTAGAGTATTCTGGTATTAACTAATAGGCTTGTGGTTTTTTTTTCCTTCCAGAGCTCAGTAACAACTACAAATAAAAAAAGTACTAAAATATACCAGCTGATTTACAGAGAAATCTATTCCTGAATAAAGATTAAGAAGAAAACAAAAAGGGCTTTCTTTCTAAATCAAGGTTAATAGGGTTAAAGCCAAAATAGCTTCTTAAAAAGCATTTAAACAAGATTTCAGAATTACAATGAGCTGTAAATTTATTTCACTACAAATTGCATGTTTCTAGAGGAAGAGAAATTAGCACTGAATTCGTTCTTTAAGTACCTAACACACAGAATCTGTTACGTTTGCATTACTGCAGCACTTAACTGCCAATTGCTATGGAATCCCAGACATAAAATATTAACAGTAACAGAATTTAAATATTTAAGTGCTATTAAACAATAAAAGCAACATTACAGTATCATTTAAGTGCTTGTATTTCATGCATTTGAATATAGTTTTAGGTTTGAGATGGCTTCCTCATGAAGTCACTGTTAGCTGTAATGAAACTGTTAGAACATATCTGCAATTTTACTTCATCTGTGGAACATCTGAGAGGTAGGGGTGTTCATTTACTGAAATATGTTAGTAATAATTAAGATTCTAAAATCTCAGTACAGAAGAATCTACCCTAAAAATAATCAACCTCAACAGATTTCTCTTATTTGAAGTGCTTGAGATATTTTTTCTAAATGCTATTTTCTTGCTCTCTGTTGTTCTTATAGATTGAGCTGTAAAGATTCCTACCTTACTACAGGATCACTTTCCAGTAACTCAGTGAGTCGCTGCAGTTGTTCAGGTTGAATGGATCGTCCCAGCAGGGCTTCAGTGTTAGTGTAGATGAGAAATGCTGACACGGTTCCTAACAAAGTTCCAACACCTAGAGACCCCACACTGTCATAATAAGGGTTTCCTAAAGAAGACATGTGAAATTAGTTACACAGAGCATTTCAAAACCACAGCAGATAATTCAGATTTCACACTGAAAAGAGTATATAGTTTTGGGGGTTTCTTTCATTTTTGCTTTTTAGTGGGATTTTGTTTGGTTTGGGTTTTGCTATTTTGTTGGGGTTGCATTGGCAATTGGCATTGTGGCATTGGCAACTCTCTCCTATTGAGGAACAAGATGAAGCTGGTAGAAAACAAGTTATCGCAAGACAGAGTCTCAAGTCCCTGCTGTCTCTCAGCCACTCCTGTCTCCTGCAGGACTAATAAATAAGGAAACTCTTGCCAGCTGCTTGGGTTTCTGTGCATAGGTTTATCTATATTAATATAAAATTATATATGCTTAAACACAGGTAGTTGCACAAAAGTCTGTGTTCTTTCATCAGCAACTCAAAAACTCACAAGTATTAACCATTTCTGGAATATAGTATTTATAGAATAAGTTTTAAACAAATATTAATTCATATTCAGATTTTTATAAAGAGCAATTTATTTTTCAGTTTACCAAGGAAACTAGAGATGGAATCAAATATGGAATCAAAACTTCTATATGAAAAATTACCCTTTTTTTTTTTAAAGCAAATGAAAAGCCAAAGCTAAGACTTAAAAAGACCTTCTGTCTTTAGAAAAACTAACTGTGCAGCACGACGTATTTTGAATCAGTTGCAATATAGATCATCCTACCTGCGTGAGTTAGGTTTGCCACACTGTTCAGGAGCAGCTATTATAATCTGAAATAACACTAATACTACTATGTATCAAAAGGAAGGAAAGAAATGCTTCTTTAAATCCTCCCACATGCACGAGTGGCACACCACTGCGTGAGGAAGCTCAAGTTAGGTAACCCCACTGTGGCACCAAGTGATTTACATAACTGACTACAATAAATTAGGGCTCAATGGTTGGACTTGATGATCTTAAAGGTCCCTTCTAACCTAAAGGATTCTGTGATTCTATTAAATATACCTTTAGTAAAAATACCTTTGTATGACAAAATAGCTCAAAAGGAATTTAGACCCATCTGCAAGTACTCTTTTCAAGCTTAACTCCACCAATAACAGACATATGAAAAACTCCAGAACTTTTTTTAATTGTAAATATTTTCAATTCAAACTGTTGGAAATCAGGTCAGAGAACAGTATAAACCTTCAGAAGCTTACCCAGTACAAGTATCAGAAAAAGAATAGAGACTATTTAAGTCAACTAATATAAACTAAATGCTCTTTGTTGATATCATGAACAGGAGGAAATTCACAACCTGGTTGCCTCAGTTTGAGGCAGAATTTTACCTGTTAAAGAAGTCAGACCCATACAAGTAGCGGCTACAGCCACACTTAGAACTGCTGCAGCATCCTCCAGCAACACCACATTTGTACTAGGATCACGACTCTGCACAACTGTGAATGTAACCAAAAAAAAAAAAATTACATTTCTTTGGAAAGCTTAGCTTTACTACATTATGCACAGTACTTACACTATAGTAACAATAGCAACTTAGAAGAAAAGTTTCAGTAGGTATGTAAGTGTAAACTGAATCCTTGCATATGCACACAGTTGTGAAAGCATTCATCAATACGGAGAACAAGTCCTGTGCCAATTATGGAAGCTTCTCCAAAATGTTTGAAGAATTTAAAGAGGCATTTGGCCTGAAAAATGCAAGTAATTTAGTAAAAGTATCCAAGTAGCATCCCTTAAATCAACAGGTTTTCACCTAATTTGTAAAATACACTTATTACTAGAGTAGAAAACAGACCAATAAAGCAAGGGGGGAAAAAGAAAACAGGCAAAACTGTTTCTGTCATTAAGCAAATAGTGGTAAATAGAGACTATTTTAAATAACCCCATACCTTATTGCTATAACAACACGTACCATATTGATAAAATGACAGCCCCTTGGCTCGAGCACTCCTGCGAATTTCATTTATAGCAACGAGAAGGGTAGCTGAAACAACACCAAAGCAGTTGCTGAAAATGGTTAGAGGCAAAAAGACTCGTTTCTATTTTGAAAAGAGGGAACTTTGTATCACAGCATCAGATCATCAAGAAAGCTCCAATTACTGATATTACGAATAAAGACACCACATAAAGTTACCTTCTTTTGTACACGTGTCTCCCATGCAAAGCACAAGTTATACTCAATACTAAAATGGCATTCTACATATGGTTTCCAAATAACATGTTCTTCAATTTATTATACAGACAAGTAAGTTCTCCCACTTTTTTTGCAACACAAGTATTTGCAACAGAGCTCAAAACTTTACTGTGTAAGCAAGAACCAATTATTACTGTAATTACTCACATGACGCTCTTAGAGATTACAAATAATTAAACAGAAATTTCTTGAACGTGCATACCTCCTTCAGAAACCAAGGACCCTGCTAAAATGCAGTATGCCTGTATGAAAAAAAAGTCTCAATTATTATGTTGTATTTGTCTGTACAGATACCTTCACCATAAACTATCCATATGCAGCATTCCAGAACCTCATTACCCACTGTGCTGTGCAGCTGTCCCTAAACAGAAGGCAACCAACAATATCTGAATTATGCAATATACTGCAAAATAGGAAAGGAGGACCTCCTGGGAGGTGTGAAGGGAAGATGCAGGGTTTAAAGAACATTTTGCTATAAGATCAGCTATAGCCTGACATGATTTTTTTCTTTTTTTTCTTAAAACAGATTCTCATTAAGTATAGTTTGAGTTAATTGTGTTGGGATTCAGACTGACTCAGGAAGTGAATTTCAGATTGTGCCATTAACTTTCTATTATGTTAGCAGCATTAGATACACGACCAAACAAGCTTAGCTTACCCAGAGAAGAGATTCTATAGGATGAGGGTGTAGTAAACCTATGACCCCATGATACCAAGAAAGTCCTGCACCCATCATGAAGATGCCCACCCCACTAATCAGGGAGGCAATGTAGCGCATGTTCGTGAAACCATACCTGGGTGAAAACACAGAAAATTATTCAGGAAAATAAAATCCTGCATCTCTGCAAACATATCTACAAGCTTATTCCAGTGATTCTAGCATGTCTTAGATTATCACCACATGACCAGACATCTATTTAAGACAAAGCTGCTAAATCAAATCTAATCCAAAAGGAAAAAAAAAAAAAACTAAAAACAAACAAACAAAAAAAAAAAACCCACAACCCTACCTGGAAAAGGATATCTAGTGCACAAAATGATATGAAGTAGATACTTTTCTAATTCCTTTTTTAAAAAGCTATTTACAAAGCTGTATTATTTCTTGTGTAGATTGAGGATTTTACTACTATAAAAAAAACCTGCATTCATTTTATTGAAATGCTATTTCTACATGCCTTATAGGCAGCCAAACTATTTCATAATGCTGATTTAAAGGGAATAAAATGTGACAACTTAAGTACTTCGTCTAACTGCAGACATTGAACACTTGCAGATCTCAAGAGCAGTGGGAACAGCTAAAGCAACATTAAAAGTGTATCTTTACTCTTTTTTTGGTATTAAACCCTACTACAAACAGTACATTTTTTCAGCAACATTTAAAAAACAATACTACAAATTACTATACTGAGAAAGAAGGGGAAAAAAGTGATATAGGGGAAGATGATACAACAAATACTTAGACAAACTTAAGATTAAAATATTTTGTAAATTACCTGATGCTCTTAATGAGGAAAAGCTTAACTAATTCTGTAACTTAGACATATTTTGAGCCTGTGCTTACAGTGTGAATGACTTGACCAAAAATAAGAAGTGTAGAGCTAGTCAACATCAAGAAAATATCCTAGGAGTGTATAGCTTCTAACTTTCATGAAGTTCTAAGAATTTATCAATAATATCATTACTCAGACAAAAAACAGTAGTTTAAGTCAAACATTTCCTCATGATACAAGTAGCTGCCTTGCAGATAAGCACTTTGCTGAAAATAGGAGGAGGACAGTATGTTGTTTTGTTTCGGGGGTTTTTTTAGATCGTCATTCACGTGAACAGTGTTTAAAAACATCTGCCTACTGGAAGATGTAGAAAAGCCCAAAATAACTGAAAGAAATAATGTCAATTAAAAAAAATACACCTCAAAAAGCATACCACAAAAAAAAAAATCATTAAATATAACATGCATTGGGCCACTGAAGCTATAACTCCTGCAGTCTGGGTCTGGAAGAAATCTCTGTTGTGAGATCAGAAAGTAATGTATTTCAGAAATTATACGAAAGAGAGGATTAAAAAGAGCAAGGTGACAGACAAACAAGAACTCATCTTCCTCAGATATATAATTACCCAAACCATTATTTACTCAAAAAGCTTACGGATGACTAGGGTCTGGTGTCCTTGCAGATTGACTGATGCCCAAAGCTAGTAATGCCTATTTAAGACAAAAAGGAAAAAACAAACCTGTGTCAAGTAAATAAATAATTTAGAAACATTCTGTATCAACTGAACTTGAAAGATAAAGGCAGATGCAATTTGCTGATATACACATATGCTTTTTGTTACTGATATTTTATTAGACCTAGAATATAATCCTCAAAAACTGTCATCTAAATCTACCACCTAAAAAAATTAACTATACTCACATATATATAATACATATTTATTTATATAGTGTGTATGTATATAACTTCATTTAATTATAATATTATAATTGCAACCAATTGTGAATATTTCATGCAATCTCAAGTGCTGTTGCTCTGCTTCAATCTGAAGGAATGAAGTTGCTTAGGGAACAAAGCTACTGATATAAACCCCTCTTGAAGAGAAATTATATAGATGGCAATGGCATACTAACTACATTTAAAGCAATCATTTTACACTGTATTTAGAGCAATAATTTTACAGTGCAGCTTCTTTCAGTAGTGAAGTTTGTATTCTCCAAACCAAAGAAAAATATTATTTTGAAGGAAGAAATAAAAACCTCTTGCTATCTAAATGGCCTACTTGGGATATGTTCGATTAGGTCTGTATTAAACTACTTATGCTGTAAGTTATAAAACTAGACTGACTTTGCAAAGCACGTGCTTTGTTTTAGGACTATGAATTATTGAAACATAATAACAACTATTAAAATTTAGACACTTTAGTGCAAACTGCTTTGAAACAGTAAGGTATCTCCTGTGTTTTCCAAAACCATGCTGTCAAATATTTGATAACTAAGTCACAAAGTCTGTCATTCTAGTAAAATAATTGACAGGAAAATTATTTCAAGTCAACATATGACCAAAATAAGAAAGAGGTAAGAAAGAAATTAGTACATCATCATCTTGGTTTCAAGTCCCACTTATGATCTATGAAGTAGCAGAGTATAGTTCAGCTTACCCAACCGCTACT
>NW_008585067.1:18646-29324 GCF_000691845.1 Merops nubicus
TTTCTAAAAAAAAAAAACTTTCAGAATCTGACTTGCCTTATTCTTACACCAATACAAATTAAAAACCCCCCTATTTTAATTTTTTTTCATTATATGGACAGGCACTCAATAATACTTTAAGATGAGTGATACATCATTCTTGCCTGGGAGGCACAGACCAGCAGGCAGAGAGGCATGAGGATGTAACTCAAACTACTGAGATTTTGTTCTGACACCACTTCCTTAAGAGAAGGCTGGTCACATTATGCATATGCATGGTGACAGACAAAATTAAGCAGAACAATCAATTATTTGAAAAAGCAATAGTTTAGAAAATAAGTAATTGGAGCAGGCAGTTGAAATAATGTAGATATATTACAAACAGCATTATACTAGCAGAAACACTAGTCCAAACAACATTCAAACAGATTTTATTTACAATTACAGGTGAGTCTTTCCAGATTCCTTCTGCATTTAAAGCTTATAGACTGGATCAGTTATTTTACTGTTAGCTTATAAACCCTCCATCAAATTACTGGCATCAATGTAAAAAAATAGCAGCTATGTAAACCAGTAGAAACTACTAGTTGAAACCCCTAGTTTTGGCAAGTAAATTTGCAACAGAGTAACAACAGCTTTGCACATGGATTGAGGAACAGAAGAAAGAGCTCTGGGCTTGGCAGTATTTCTAAAGTAATGTGAATTTCTGACAAAAATATGCCTTCATCTGCCTACAATCTGATAAAAAAACTCTGTATAACAATTACATTACTTTGTAAGTAAGATTCACTTTTGTAACCAGGAAGCTAAAAAAAAAAAAAAAAAAATATACCCATATACTACACACAGATAGAAAACAGCACATTTTCCTCCACATGTGCACAAAGTTTGTCACACTCTGGGCAGGCTTTGTAATCTGCACGACTGAAACCAGAAATTATTTAATAATAAAATAAAAAAAAAAACAAAAACACACTCTCCCTAATGAAACTGTTTACTTAAACATATTTAAGATTCTTTTGCCTCGAATGATTTAAATGATCATTAAATTCAGTACTAGCTTTTTTCCTCCTAGAATATATTACTATTCCTCCTAAGAAGCATGTAAATCATACAAAATGGTACAAAAATGATCGCAGGTATTGAACAGGAAGAGCACTGTAAATACACACCACAACAGAATCTGACAGTCACTGTTATTAAGGGTCACGGCTAATAAACTTGGAATGTCTGTACTTCTCTACAATGCCCATGTTATCCATGGCGAAGCAAAGTTTGTAAAGAAAACCAAAGTATTATTTTGCCATGAGCTCTGCTCCTCCTAAATAATATACTGTTCTCCTTTCTCTGGTGTTTACTGGGTATAGTTACTGTTTACTTAGGACAGGCAAACTAAAGAGCACTAGTAGATTGAATTACTACTTGCATGTGTAATACATCTACTACATGTATCTGTCTTTATTCCTGAAAAATTACTATGAGTGTTAACTTAGGGAGAATGCAAAAAATACTCACCTGGTTACATGTGTCTGCTAAAGAATGAATGGCTTCTGAAAACATACTTGCAGACCCTGTGTAAACCCAAGCAAGTAGCTTGAAGAAAAAATTCAACCCATTTCTGAAAACAAAGAGAAGAAAGCTAAAGAACAACAGCATATTTGGTCTTTTATTTTCGGCAAAACCACAAGTGCTGTATAATCATTCAGTACCTGTCAGCAAGTGCTAAAACAAAGTATCAGCTTAAACATTAGAGACCTGCACAGGCAGATGAGGCATACAGATTTTTCTGCATGGATTCTGTTAAAAAGTCCTTTCAGCTACCCTCGATATGTAAAGATATGCAATTTATTCTTCAAAAATCATAAACTTCTAAGCAGTCCTGAACAGGTTACATTTCCTGAAATCTACCATCACATTCGCTACTCAGAACAACTAATTGCGTACCAGTGGGAGAATACAAGCCTTAATGATTTCCTTTTCTCTTTCTTCAGTCCTTTGCCTCTTACACATCCCCTCCTAATTTTAAGTGCACGGCACCCCACTGCAGACTCAGCTTGGGCAATTCTCAGTAGGGTACAAACGTAAGACAACAAACAGGAAGACAAGGCTGACAGTAGATCACACTGTAAAAATTATCTATGGAATGCTTCCACTGAAATGTCCAGTGTGACATGTCAAGCCTTTTTTAGGTTACAAGCTCACTGGAGTAAGCACTGTGTCATGTTGTACAGAGAAAGGTAACTAGGAACACTAAAATCCAAGTCTACATTCTCACTTCAAGCATTAATTATCTGAATCGGGATGTTGTAATCCCACTGCAAAGAAAATCAGACTAGAGGATAGCAACTTTCTCCTCTACCTTTTTAAAAATATTTGAGTTTAGCTTATTGGCAATTTTTAAGTCTTCAAACGAAATTAAGTGTTGCAAGTATTATTAACCTCTTGTAGTTGCATTTTTGAACAACCACATACCAAGAAACTATACTTAAGCTAGAGAAAGCACAAGTCCAGCCTCTTGCCAGATTATATAGGTTATTATATTATACACCAAATTATATAGGTGATTAAATAACATTCATTTCCAAGGTCATCCTTAAAGAATTCTGTGAGAGTACATCCATATTTTGAAGCCTGGGAAAGCACTTTTCTACACCTCCTTCCATCCAAGGACTAGAACATGCTTTACAATTTTTAATTTAGTCTCATTACATCATGAGATAGTGAAACATCACCATAATTTACAAGTGGGAAGTAAAAAAATAAGTTAGTTGATAACCCAAGAAGAAAAGAAGGCTGTTCTAACACTAAACCATAATTTAAACTCCCAGTGTTAATTACAGTTTCTTCCAACTCACAGCGTAACACAACTTTAGGATAATAAAAAGGATATAAATTACAGTGGGAGGAAAAGAGCAGAAATAGAGAGTTTTTTCTGTTGGTTATGTGGAAGACTGTTTAGAATATAAGAAAAGCTTCGTCTCAAGAAAGAGCACAAAAAAAAGGACAAGTTTAAATTCTGGTCTCTCCATGTCCTTCAAAATTTTATGTTTTACTTTAAAAAACTGTTTCTTCAGATCACCTCCAAGAAGCTTACTCTACTCTGATCAGAGAAATTCTATCCCTGACCTCAACAGATTGATGAATGCATTTACCTAAACCCTTTCCCATCAACAATGCACAAAGTTATTAACTTCAGTTACAGAGACACAGGTATCTTTAGCTTGAATACACAGACTGTTCTCATTTCCAAGATAATAAAAATAGTTTTAAACTTACATAAACAAAATACTTATTTTTTTAAAACTTACATGCAAATAGCTACCATTACCACCTTCCCTGGTCCCTTGAAAAACATAGCTGCTGCACTGGAGCGTGGCTACACAAAGAAATAAGAGATTATTAAAATAACCAGACTTTGACCTCATGAAGGCCCTACTATACAAATAATTAAATAAAATCTCTGTATTGCAAAAATGAAGCTACAGTTCTTGAAGCCTACTAATTTACTACTGAGTGCTCACCAAACTGCAGTTGTATGTCGTCTACCTGGACTTCAGTACGGCATTTGACACCGTTTCCCACAGCATTCTGCTGGAGAAGCTGGTGGCTCGTGGCCTAGACAGGTAGACTCTTGGCTGGGTTAAAAACTGGCTGGATGGCCGAGCCCAGAGAGTTGTGGTGAGTGGAGTTAAATCCCATTGGCGTCCAGTTATGAGCAGCGTCCCTCAGGGCTCGGTTTTGGGCCCAGCCTTGTTTAATATCTTTATCAATGACCTGGATGAGGGGATCAAATGCACCCTCAGTAAATTTGCAGGTGACACAAAATCACGAGGGAGTGTCGAACTGCTTGAGGGAAGGAAGGCTCTGCAGAGGGATCTGGACAGGCTGGAGCAATGGGCTGAGGTCAGCTGGATGAGGTTTAACAAGGCCAAGTGCTGGGTCCTGCACTTGAGGCACAACAACCTGAGGCAACACTCCAGGCCTGGGGAGAATTGGATGGAAAGCTGCCTGGCAGAAAAGAACCTGGAAGTGTTGGTGGAGAGCCGGCTGAACATGAGCCAGCAGCGTGCCCAGGTGGCCAAGAATGCCAATGGCATCCTGGCCTGGATCAGAAATATTGTGCTCAGCAGGAGTAGGGAGGTGATCGTGCCCCTGGACTCGGCGCTGGTGAGACCACACCTTGAGTCCTGTGTCCAGTTTTGGGAACCATGGTATAAGAAGGACATGGAGGTGCTGGAGCAGCTCCAGAGAAGGGCAACGAGGCTGGTGAGAGGGCTGGAAAACAGGCCTTATGAAGACCAGCTGAGGGAACTGGGGTTGCTTAGTCTGGAGAAGAGGTGACTGAGAGGAGACCTTATTGCTCTCTACAACTACCTAAAGGAGGTTGTAGTGAGGCTGGTGTTGGTCTCTTCTGCCAAATTACTAATCATAGAACGAGAGGAAATGGCCTCAAGTTGCACCAGGGGAGGTTTCGATTGAATATTAAGAAGAAATTCTTCACTAAGAGAGGGGTTAGGCACTGGAACAGGCTGCCCAGGAAGGTGGTGGAGTCAGCATGCCTGGAGGCGTTCAAATAACAAGGAGGTGTTCAATAAACAAGTAGCACTTGAGGCTGTGGTCTAGTGGTTAGGGAAATGTTGGGGTGAAGGCTGGACTTGATAATCCTAGAGGTCCTTTCCAACCATAGTGACTAAGATTCTATGATTCTGTCGGTCTTACACATTTCTACCAATGCATGGCTAGAAAAAGGATAAACAACCAACAAAGCCTCCAGCAGGGGCCACTGCAGCCATAAGGACAGGAGCCAGCTGTGCAGCAGAAAGTTTAAGAAATCATTCTGCTATAGCAGAGCACCTGGATCTAAAGAATAGGTCTGCTTAAGCAAAGAGGAAGCATCACTAGGGTATACAGAAAAGTGTTAATGTTTAGTTTGATTTTTTCTCCCTTAAACCTATTTCACTTCTTTAAATTAACATGATATTTAACATACATGTTTATAGGCTACAGATAAAAAAAAATCATAAATACAGCTGCAGTGCTGTTAATAAGAAGGCAACTGACTAAAAAAAACAATCCTACTGAAGCATTACACTGCCACAGTAGGAACCCATTTAAACTGATATCATAACATTTACCACTTCATTACCATCAGACAGATCCAGTGTATCAGAGTGTGAATAAATCTTCCAATAACATTTAGTCAAGCTTATGCAACTGTTCCACAACTTTTTCCTTCAAAAGGTGTCATAATACATCTTGTGGTACTTTTCTAGCCAAACACTTTAAAACATCTCTTACCTTTGTATTTCCAAAGAACTCCCTGTATTCCTTCAAAAGTCTTTGGTTTCTAAACAGATCTGCAATACAAAATTGTTACCATCAATACATACTAGTAACCAGTAGTTTCAGTAACTGAAGTTTTACTTCTGTTATGCAGAAGCCAACTTCTAGTATGAACTACATAGTCCATCTTTGTGGAAAAACTCCACTCCTGGTATCATTAACCAGAAACACACATTGTTATATACTCATGCAAAACGCCAAATACAATCTGTTGTGATCCAACATATCACTGCCATTTCTACCAAAAAAGGATGATATGGGGTGGGGGGAATGAAAACAAGCAAAATCAAACGACACTGCACCAAATCCAAACCCAGGCACTCTACTGCCCCTCCCTCATCTCTTAACTACAAAGGAGGAGGGGAAACGATGTTTCAAAGCAAATCTCTTCACATCAGTATTTTCCCATCCACTAATAATATTCAGTAACTTCAAAATAAACATTGCTATACTACAGTATCTGGAAGCTGCAGTGCTAGATTCTCTCTAGGAAGACACAAAATACATTGTACACAATAATTTAAATTAAAACAGCTAGTAGAGTCCCTTAACAAGTGCCTGCACCTATAGCTTTTTGAACTAGGAGGGCATTCCAGTGGCACAACTGTTCCTAAAAAATCTGAAAGGACCTCTAATTTTAAGATGCATAATTGGACTAAGAACCTTGAAGCAATACTGCCTCTCCTGTGATTTTAACAAACTACACAGATCAAAATCCACTACAAACTAGTGATTTGACTATACCTGTTACTGACAATACCATCTAGGATGACAACAATAATTTTAAGCAAAGTGATGATCTGGGATTGTTTCCCACTCTTCTGAAGCACAAAGGTAACACAAACAAGTAACAGCTGGATTAAATAAAATAAATTGGTTTTAAGTTTTTCAAAATTCTCAATAAAAAAAAAAACATACAATCTTTTAAGACATTAATTATAATTAAAAAATTGAAAGCCCCCCAAAAAACAAAGTATGACAACAGATCTCAGCTGAATGCACATTCTTGCTGTATCACAGAGGTCACAAATTGTAAGATAATAACAGACTATATCTGCATAGACAGTAATGTGTTACTCTAATACTACGCTATAAAACCTTATCAGTAATTACTAATTCCAGATTTGCATGTTCCCAATGAAGTAACACACCATCTAGTGGTATCCAAACAATTGCACTTTGTTTTTTTACATTTGAAGTTATTTGAAAACTCTGTACTCACTTTCTCTGTATTTGATCTCTGCTTCTTTACGTCGTTTTCTCTCTCTAGCAAGAGCTTCTGGACTACCCCAAACTTCAAGAGACCTGCACAGAGTAAAAGTAAATTAACAATGGTTCCATTCATGCAACTTCCTTTCAGTTTGACTACATGACAAATGCCCTTCCCAAAAGCAGAAAATCACATCATACTTTCTAATAAGAAGCCACACAAACTACTTTACAGAATAAAAAGCTGGGAAAGAGGGGGCTGAAAATGAGCACTTACATCTTTGGACACATGAAACTTATCCTCCAATTTTATATACACCATGTAATTATTACAATAATGAGGACATAAAATGTGTTGAGATAGAAAAGGGAAAACATCATTGCACTTTCACATTGTAAACGTGCGTTTTAGATGTTTTTTCTCTCCCTCATATAATCCAATTTAAACGATCCAAATATCTTCCTTCATAAAAATGTTCTTACTTCGCCTCTACGTCCGATCTCAGGTACACAGTGAAAGTCTCGGTGTCATCATGGGGGCTTCGTCGTTTAATCTTCCTCAGCTGGTCTAAATCACTAAGGAAAGTAGACAAACAGTTTAGTGAAAGTTCAGTTATTTCCATTATTCTAATTTTGGTATTATTCATTTCCAGTTCAAAAAAAACCTTAAGTTGTTTACTTGAACCAAAGACAACAGACACGCAGCATGAAGCAAGCATGCATCCCTAGGATGCTATTGAAAAGCACAGTGTTTTCCACACTCAGAAGTCCAAATCATGTCCTTACACTAAGAAATACTATACATGGAAGACAAAGCAATAGAACATTCAATAATAAAAACATCCAATGAAAGACCTGCATGTAACCGATCATACGCACAAGCAGTAAACTAAACAAGACAGTTCATGGCTTAACATCTCTAAATGGAAATCAGAAGTCACATGACATGAAAAGTTAAGAAATTTAACCTCAAAAACTATGCACCCAGCAGAAACTGCAAAAGGCTGAAGATCACAAAACTACCTGGGGAACAGAACTTCCTGTGCTGAGCTACACACTAGGGCATCTACATGGAGAAGCATCCAGGATTTATTTTTTTTTTTAAATACAACAGAACATTTCATTTTTAGCCCAATCATCTAAGTTCTATTATCTTTGTCTTTTTTTTCCTTTTCTCTTTTTTTTGGTGGGGTGAGAGGGTGGTGTAATTTGGTTTTTGTTCCCATTTTTGTCAACCCAGCAAAATCTTAGCTAGCTAGTTCTCTGCACAACAAGCCAGTTATGACAAAAATACAGCAGCATAACTTGTCACTGGATTGTCAGCAAAGACCAAGTCTGGTGGGATACACCATATGTAAAAACGGGGGAGGAACAATGACAGCATAAAAGGTTATAAACAAAGCTGCTAAGCCCTTTGATTTAACTTGGGTCACACACATAACATGCATGAAATTTGACAGGCACCTCAACTATAGTGATACTCAGTAAGACCTGTTAGCAGGCCTGGCACATAGTAAAAGGCAGTAAATATGAGACAAGTAACACCAGTTATATTACAATGAGCCAGATCATATTTTATTCCAAATTACAGCTCACACGTAGCATGAAGTTGCCACTGGCCTTTCAGAGATGTTCATGACAAATCTTCATGACCCAAAACGCTGAGACAAGAGTTATTTGCCATTCCCCCTATAACTAAATGCTCTAGAGGTGGACTTCCTGCAGACAGATTTAGGGTTGTGTAAGGACAAACAAATTTAAGAAGCAACTGTTGAAACACGCAAACTAAGTGCAAGTTCCTAATCCACTGAAGCACTAAGTAAGCACAAAGTCAGACACTTATGATTATATATACCACAAGAGCGTTTAGAAAAAGTTGCTGTATAAAACCACTTTACAATGGCAATTACTTTTGAATCACGTACAAATCAATGAATACTTAGAATTTAAATTGCAACTCAAACCCATCATACCTGGATTTAAGACAAAACTCATTCATTGCTCTGACTCCAGTGATGAAGTTATTCTGTGTGTATTTTGGTCCATACTCTCGTTTTTTAAGGACTGCTTTCACTTAAAAACAGAAACAGATAAGCAAGTCACTCATGGAGATTATAGCAAAAACTTCAAAAGGTAATTCAATCAAGTGTCATACAGTGATACATCACTTGGCAGCGAGACAGAAAACTTAAAATTAAAAGAAAGGAATGATGTTCATTGTGGACATGATTAACAGTAGAATGAATGACCTCCAAAATTGCTACTTGCTAAGTTGTCATTCAGGGCTCTTAAACGTCCCACACACTGAACAGCCACTGTCAGCTACTTCTCCAACTGTGATGTCAGAGATGGTTTTTGGTTACTAAGATGCACTCAAAGCTGGCAATTTGGAAATCATTGCTCTAGCAACTGAAACAGCAATATAGAGCTCCATTTCTTTTTTCCTCAAATACTTCACCAGATCTACCTTCTGCAGGTAAAATTTTTAACCTCTGCAGACCATACAGAAAACTGAGACAGACCACATACGTTGTTTTTCTCAACTGCTACTTTCAAAGTTAGCATACTTCATTTTAGGCATTTATAATAATGAAAAATATACATTCTTTATTTATAATGTGTTGTATGTCTAGAAGATGTACTCTTAGCACATCAAATTTTCCATGCACAAGGAAAAGTATATCACACATATTCAGAAAAATGCTCAACGGAATTTTAAACTTATGCCATTGTTTCTTGCTTGACTATACGTACGCAACTTAATGCTCCGCCACTGGAAACGTTGGAGACCAGGTTGGATGGGGCCTTGTGCAACCTGGTCTAGTGGGAGGTGTCTCTGCCCATAGCAGGAAGTGTTGGAACTAGATTATCTTTATGATTCTATGAACTTGATCTTCTTTTCAAACATAAGTCACTAGACACTTCTGTTAAAAATGTTACACTCATTGAAGAAGACTTACAACTGCTGAAGGATATAACATTAAAGAACACATATGAAAACAACAATTTTGCAGGTGGGAAGACTTATGAACACACATGGACTTCCTACGTATCAGATGATTGGTTTGTTTTCTAGAGTTAGTCCAGAACTTCTCCTTAAGTCACTTACAGAAATATAAGGCATTTGGCATTTAAAAACTTTGAGAAAAAATATACCAGAGTTGTACATTGTCTTATTTCTGAGATTTGAAAGCTAAAAGACAGAATATATTGCTTGACACAACAAAGCATTAACACTACAGATATCAATATTTACTATAATCATCTGATTTCTGTCATTCAGTTTGAACTTAAGTAGTTTAAGTATTTGAATAATCACATTCATCCCACAATGCTCCTGAGCAAAGGTTACCAACAAATTAGAGATTTTCTAAAAAAAGTCCATCATCTACTAAGGTTAAAACAGGATGAAAGTTATTAAACAAGAAGAACAATTCCTATCTTTCCTTATTTATAACAGATATATATCCAAAGTTTATTAACCTTAGTAAAAACTAACTTGTGGATTTATCAAACGCTTACTCATCCACCTCTCAGAAACACAGGTAAATTTCACTAAAAGAAAATACTATAATGAACTGTACATTGCAGAATTTCTCAACTGTCCTAGCCATAGTTCAAACATCTATACCAAATTTGTCATAAATGTGGAGGGGGGAAAAAAAAATAAAATCTATCTGGTATTTTCGAGAGAAAATCTGGTATTTTCACAAAGCCAAATAAAAGATGAAGCAAATAAAACACTTTAAGCAGCAAAATTTTTAAGATTACCAATCCTTTAAAAATGTTACTGTCTTAGTAATACTTGTATCAGCAAGTTTAAGTCACAGCAGCCTCTGAAGACTGGAATACTACTTCCTAGACCCTATGAAAATCCTTAGCATAAACATTCTTGCTGTCACATCTATAATCTCCAGAGGCAAAACTCTATTCTCACTGAAAGATATATCTATTTTTACAATTATTTCAGTCTAATTTCTCTTACCCTATATGTTCCTCCTGCATGCACACACTGTGACAACAGACCCAAAGACATTGACAAAAAGGATGTGGACAAAAGCGTAAAGAAAACATAGGTAGAGAGACACTGATCTCACTTTGTTACTAACAAGTATTATAATGTGATGTTTCTTTAAATTTAGGGAAA
>NW_008585067.1:29350-35205 GCF_000691845.1 Merops nubicus
TTTTGAGTAATTTTCACTGCAGTTGTTTTTTTTTGTGGTTTTTTTTTTTTTTTTATAAATTTTAAAGACACATTGCAATTTCCATTTTGATAAAATTCTTTCCATACATAGAAGGCTAGGAGTGATCAGAAGCACATGGGATTTTAATAGCATAATTCTCACAATAACATAACAGAAACTATGGGAGTGAAATCAAGTCATGGTAAATTAAAAATCTGAAAGTTATGCTCTTATTTTATCCACTTACATTTTTAGACAACATAAGTTAAGACAAAAGCATATATTTACTTGTCTTGGTTTTCAGTGGCAAAGTTTTGGTAGCAGGGGAAGCTATGGGGTGGCTTCTGTGAGAAGTTGCTCAAAGCTTCCCCTACATCCAATAGACCCAAAGCCAGCCAGCCAGCTGCAGGGCATATCTGCTGCAGGCCAAGGCCAAGTCCATCAGCAATGGTGGCAGGCCCTCTGGGATAACATATTGAGGAAGGGGAAAATAAAACTGCACGAGAGGGTGTTTTAAGATTGAGTTTTTAATTCTCATTACCCTATTCTGATTTGATTGGTAATACATTATTTTTTTTCCCAGCTCAAGTCTGTTTTGCCCAGGCAGTAATCGCCGAGGCATCTCCTCGTCTTGATCTCAACCCAGGAGCCTCTGCCTTCCACTGACTTTTTCACTCCCCTGTTTAGTTGAGGAGGGAAGAGACAGAAGAGCTTCAGTGGGCACCTGGTGTCCCACCAGGGTCAACCCACCATGTTACTACATGCAATGGGAACACTACAGGACTCAGATTAGGCAGCTCATGTGGTCAAAATATATTTAGAAGCAACACTGATTAGATTAGCTCAGCAATAAGAAGGAACAGAGAAAGACTTAGAACAAGGAACATGGGAAGATCAAACATGCAGCTTAGCCACATTAAGTCTGAGAAGGTGAACGGACACCCCCTAAAAAATACACAAGGAAGACAGACTGTGATAACAGATAAGAAAAATTAGTCTTTTCCTGACAAACTCATCTGATTAAATAACACCATTAAAAAGAGACACAAAAGAGTAACCAGAGGGAATACTACTATATTTGATTTTTCAGGAATCACTTTCAAACAACTGGCTACCAAACAAAGTTGGCATGCAAGAGTGTTTTCAGATGTTTTTCACATAACTTGTTACACAATCGAAGAGGAATCAGTTTCTTTACACATCTTTTTTGACTATTAGCAGACAAGCAGTAAAGGAAGAATTTCTTTACCTTTTACTTGGATTGGTTCTTTAAGGAAAGACTGCTTTTGACCTACATTGGTTGTATCTTGTCCTGTAAAATAAAAATAAAGCTCGCCCTAAACATGAAAGGATTTACTATCCCTTTTAGTAAGGAGTTCTGTTGACATAAAATAAGAATATCTTAATATTGCTTTCCAAACTGACAATTAAAAAAAAAATTTGCCAGATTTCCAGTATTTAAAACTTTCAAAACTAAAGACAGAAATAGTTATAAATAGAAAAATAAGACAATAGAACTTTAACAGAATCCTAGCAGCTTGCAGAAGAGCACTAAATTGCAACATACTTCAGAAAGTATCCCCAAATTTTAAAAAATATTTTAACAGTGTACTTATAGCTTGAGGCAATTTTTATGCAAAATTTTAGATTAGTAAATACTATGAATTCTACATAGTTTGTGGTTGCTGATCACCCAAGTCTCATAGAGCTTTCAACCTGTAGTTCAGTTTTAAGGGACTGAGGCTTTCTCACTCAAAAAGCTAGCTCCTTAATATACAGAACATTTAAACTAAAATTCACAGCTCTCATGTCAAACTGGAGATAGAATGAAAACAAAGTATTTTAGCTGGTTTTGAGATTTAAGTATATGACTCAAGAAGTCAACAAAATATATTTTACAGTACCGTTAAGTGAATCTTAATATTTGGAAAATAATAAATACCAGTAATATTAGTGAGATTGCTACTTAGAAATCAGAAATACTACTTGACAATACAAATATTGCATTCTTATCTCATATACCTCACTACAGCTTTCAGAACAGAAGTCTTCTGATTCTAACATGTCAAACCAACATACCCACTCTTTTGTGCCCTAACACTCACACTGGAGGTTTGCCACACGTCCAACAGTCTGTAATAAAATTAAAACTGACCTTATCGAAAGTGATATACAAAAAAAATGACAATTTTTCAAGTAGGTTTGTGTTAATCAGTGAGATATTCCTAGCTTAACGTGCCACTCAAATTACCCAAAGGTGAGCTACTCTTAAAACAAATGAGAAGCAAGGTTAGTAACAATCCCAATATGGTTTCTTGGAAAAATAAAAACATATTTATGAAACTGATCTTATTACCCAACAAATAAGGCCAGACCATAAATGACTAGCATTCCTAAAACAGTCATCCCTATCAGCTATTGTTTGACTTGAAAACGAAAGCCAAAGACCCTTTGCTGTTGTTTTCTTTTCCTACCTGGTTTAAAACACTGGGTATCCCATTTATCAATATTCAGGATAAAAAAAGCTTCAGCTAAGATTGCTGAGCAAAACCACTATTTAAAAAAAGATTAGGTCACACGGTTTACATCTATGCACAGAGATCTATGGACATCAAGCAGACTTTTAAATCTTATTACTTTGGCCTAGAGACAGGACAAAAATCACAGTGCATCAGAGAGAAAAAAAAATGCAATACTTCAATTCACAATTACTGTTTTTCAGACAAGTAGAGGTTGTTGTGATGGAACTTGCAAGGTGAGTACTATCTTGTACTGTACTTGCAAGTACAGTAATATCTTCAAAACTGCATTAACAGGCAAACCATTTCCAAATTTTACTGATAAAAAAATGGAGGTCCAAAAGATATCCATTATTTGCTAAATATTTCAGTTACTGAAAAGTATGGGAAACTTTACAAGTAGCATATTACCTCTTCAGAATTCTATCAAAAGATCATGTGTTTTTAAACAAACAGTAGCAGTACATCTGTAACACATGAGAACATTCTATCCACGAGGCCCTAGACAACACCACCTACATGAAGCGTGCATATAATAACATTGAGTCCAAAAGAAACTTCAGAGTGACTGCTTGCCATCCCACCTCCACCCTAGCTCTGCAAAACACAAAACCAACTTCTCACAAGAAAATATCAACAACTACAACTAGCTCTACAGTCCTTCATGGTATTCAGGCACACATTCTTCTGCAAGAATCTCACCCTCTAGCAACCATCTTCAGCTCAAGGCTCTTCAAGAAACAAAAGCAGTCTTAAATGTTATCCTCTTCTAAAATCCAATCACAGACTTAACAAACAATATTTGTTATGCTTAAAACAACATTTAAGATCCACTTTTGTACTGCAGTTCTGACAACTGTCAGAGTAGAAAGGTCTAGCAGATGGAACAGCTCAACCTTCTCTACCAGTCATCTATAGCATGACCTGGAGAAGTCACAGCACTGTGTATTCACTCCTTAAATCTTTATCACTAGTTCATTTCACACAACAAACCTGAAATACTATTCACTTTATCAAATAAAGTCAAATACTTTATCACTAGTTCATTTCACACAACAAACCTGAAATAGAATTCAAGCCAGAAAAGTGGTGAAAGACAAGTAAAATATTCTATTTCTTATCCCTTAAATTACCTAATCCCTTCTGACATCTACATTTTATCATCACCACTTTAAAACTGATTGCTCTAAACTTAAATCTTTTAAATACTGGAATGACAAAAAAAATTCAGCATTCCTCTCTGCTTATTCATTTGAAACATATATGTAGATGCCCACAAGCAACAAATACTAAGAATTCTGCAACCTTCTGTGAATATCACACAACTGAAAAAAAAAAAATCAAGCTCTTATCAGCTATTAAATACACAAAGTTTTTACATTTATATAAATGCTCTTTATTTGAGCTTAGTACTACCTGTTCCAGCTTTATGCAGGGATTCTTCAGGGGTTGATCCACTTTTATCTTCTGACCCAAGATCTTTTTTCTGACCATTGGAGGTATAAACTCTCACTTGACTCATCAACTGCACAGGCAGACGACTGCACGGTAGAATGTAAGGCAGACTCATACTTTTCATTGAAGCTTGCCATCCTAATGGGAAGAAAAAAGGAAAAAAAAAGTTTCAGGTAACCATTCTGGAAGGAAAAAGTAGGGAAGACCCAGCTATACCAGCACAAGTTATGGAAAATTCGCTTTTAAGTACTGACCTATGCTTATTTTACCCATGTTTAGGAATTACAAAATGGGACTACACAGCATGCTTTCACTGCCTCCCTTCAAACATCCACTTTTAAACTTCATTCTAACATTCAGGTTTTTTCCCCATACAATGCAGTATGCACTTTTTCCAAACACCTCTTGATGATCTTAAAATGATCTTTTTTTAAAAAAAAAAAAAAAAAAAATACAAAGCTATTTGATTAGACTGACTTACAGATACATTAAATCTCATTCTAGTCATACTGCTTCAAAACCTTTAAAAAACATCCTGATAAAAGAACAAATAGAGCACTACAAAACTATTAGCCAGTGTTGCCATTCATTGTGTACACTATACACTCCACAGTTTACCAATGAAGAAAAACTGAACTGTGTGCATTACATATTAAGAGCAACTTGCTACTGAAATTACACAGAAAAGCACACAACATTGTAAAAAGTATCTTATACAGAAGAATCCTAGATTTTGCAACATTTACAACAGAAAAACTACAAGATAAATAAGTAAAAAGTCTGTTAGGAAATCACCCTAAGTGGGCAATCTTCAATTTCAAAAGACTAGCCAAAAGTAGAGTGGATGCTGTACAGGCCAGCCTGTATTAGCAACCAGCTTCTTTTAGGCAGCATAAACACTTATGTAGAATGGGTATACAGCTCCTCCAACCAGAAATGCAGCAGGCAAACCAGCTGCTTTGGAAAGCACTTATTAAAAGAATAAACAATTAAAAATAAAATTAAAAGTTAAGGATGCCAGTAAATCAAGTCATACAAGGTATGACTAATCATATATGAATAGCACACCTCTCACAAAATATTTTATAAAACTGTTTATTCCACAGAAGTCTCAACAGCTTTCATTTTAGTCCTCTACAATACAAAACATTTGCACATGTGCACACACCAATTTGAACCTTACAGAAGAGTAATATCACTAAAAGAAAAAAAAAAAGGTCAGATAAGCTCTTATTGACTATTAATTGTTGCTGATGTGACAAAAATCCAGAAAATTCAAGTCAACACAACTCGGTGCACTTACTGATTGCAACTCATAGAACACTACAGTAAATAGTTGGCACAAGACGAGCAGTGTTGTCTCCTAAGCTTTGGCAATACTGGAGCAGTTGAAGAAGGCAAACTTAAAGGGCATGTTTAGAGCATTTTTCCTATATACGCAAGAAACTATTAAAGGGTATTTGCGGCAATTCAACCATAAGTGTCTACGTGAAGAGGCAGAAAACTGACCAGAATTTAAATTCCATGGGATCTGCAGCCTAAAGGAAAAGCCAGGGCTCGCTCCTCTGACCAACACAAATCCCCCAAGACCGCGTTTCATTTTATACTGTCACGGAAAACTTCAGCCCCCAGCGGGCATGACGTGTCGGTTTTACGTAAGAGCGGGGCTGACAGGGCAGCGGGCCCGCAAAGGGCGTGCGAAACCCCCCCGCAAGGTACGGACGCCCGCCAGGATACGCCTCGCTCGCCTCCCTCTTGGGTGAGCTCGGTTCTCGGGAGGCCGCCCGCCCTCCCGCCCTCCCGGCCCGGCGGCTCCCGGTCCTCAGACGCCCACAGCCGGGGACGGCGTCACTGCCCCGCGCTCCACTACAGCTGCCCCCG
>NW_008585068.1:0-24786 GCF_000691845.1 Merops nubicus
AGGAGGTCAGCTTAGCATAAACAACTAGAAACAAATGTTGGACAGCACTTGGCTAAAATCAGATCTCCTTGGCATAATCCTAAAGCACAAATTTGGGCTTGTTGGCATTTTCTCCTTTTGTGACCTGTGGGTATGTACTTTTCAACCTAATACATACTTAGTTCAGCCCATAGGGTAAATGTTTGGTTTTTTTCCAATACTGAGTTTTTTTCTCTAGTCTAATCCTTGCACAACCAAATTATAAGAGCACTGTTCCCATGCCTCAACTGAACCAAGCATCTTATGATAAGAAAACCATAGATGTCTTGGGGGAAACCTACTTCCCTGAAACCATGCTGAGCAGTATTCCTGTTTTATCCTCTGACTCATCGCTGGTGGAGGACTGAAACCAATTGTTCCATTGTTTTGCTGGAGAGTGTGTCAGAACAACCAGTCTTTTCCTCATTTTAGATCTCAAACTCATGGTAAATCTTTGGATCTGAGAAACCTTCCACATGTCCAAGATCTGTTAAAGTGCATTGTTGTGTGATTTGCTGCTTCTCTGGTTTCTCGAAAACTCCTAGTGTGAGTTATTCTCATCTGTAAAGAAATTATCCTACATTCCTTTGAGCAGCAGAAAATCTGTATTACTGACTGCACAAAGTGTGTACTAAATGTCCCCTATTTTAAAGTCACTGTGATAGCATACTTCTTCTTCCTACGTGAGCTTGATTGCTCTGTAAAGAGCAGTTTGTCCTGTTATTTAGTGAGACCTGTTAGTCTGATGATATAACATGTGCCAGCCAACTCTCCTTTAGTTTTATTAGTTACAACTGCAAAGGCAAAGCACTCTGATTTTTGAAATGCCTGTAGCCAGCAGCAGCATATTTTTACATAAAGTGTTACTCTTTCCTGGTTTTTTTTTTGTGGCCATTTTCTCCCTAAAGTGCAAGTTATCATCATCAATTTTAGTTTTCAAGTCTCATGACCTATTCCACCTGCTTTCAGCAATAGCAGCCATAATCCATTTCTTACTCTTCATGAGCCCCCCCTAACTCTTCTTGTTTATTGTATATGCTCTTAATGGTAATATACAGGTGGTGTAAAACTCTGATCCTTCCACCCTCTTTTGTAGTTAGATCTGTCATAAGCTGGTGACACAGCACTGCTGTGTGTGATTTCTCTAAGACTATCCTTAACTTTACCTTTTTCTGGAGTTTAGACATCTAGAGTACTTCCTACCTCTGCATTTTGGTTTTCCTTCCATATTTCCCAAATTTGCATCTCAGGATCTCAGAACTATTAATTAGACCTGAATTTTAGAGAAATCTTATATTCTTATGTTTAAATTCACAGACACAGAGGTCTGAATGTTTCAGAAATTCCACTTGTGCCCCATAGTATTGTTGGTTGTAAATATTGACAGATTCTAAAATGGCTTTAAAATTATAAGCTCATAAAAATAATGTATATTAGGGGGAGAAGGGTGGTAGCTGTCTTCCTGGTTTTTGAACCACTAGGATTCTTGTTTTCCAGTTCATCTTTACCCATCTGGAACAAATGCTTACTTTTTGAAGTGAAGCTTTGATTCTCCCTTGCCACTTTGACTCTAGAGTATGAAAATGAAAGGAAAACACATCAAATGATCAATCTTGCAGTAGCATTGCAAGATAGTGTAATAGTGGGGATTTTCTTTGCCCCCATTTCAGTGTCATCTGTTCTGTGACACCCGGCTGGACGGTTAAGGCTCTGGTGCAACTCCAGACCTCTTTCCTGGAAGCTTCTCTTTGGTTGTGTTGGTATTTCTAACGTGTCACATAGTCCTTCTAGAGAAGACACCTCAGAAAAACAAATGGCATTGTTTCCAGTTTCTGTCTGTGCTGAGGGCACGGGTGAAGCAATTGCTCAGTGTGTGCCCAAATTGCTTCGTTTGCCAGCAGTCAGGAGGCTGTTGGGTGCGTTTTATGCGTGGAGTGGATTTACAAGACCTGGGACCTATCAGCAGTTATAAAATCATCAGTATGGAACAGCATAGAGCCAGGGCCAGTGAGGCCTCTATTTCATCTGTGTTTTGGAGGCACAAGGAAGATCTCTTCTTCCTCCTGTGCCCGCCAACCTTCTAAGTCTCACGCTGACCCACACCGAGGTCGGCGGTCAGCTCTCCCTTGATGGTAAAGGGAACTGAGCAAGCCTTGCACCTCATTTTGGAAGAGAAGAGGCTCTGCTGGCAAGGCCAGGGAGGGGTTTGCAGCAGCCATGCGTTGTGTGCCTGCCTCTGCTGGGAGCAAGGGGGGCATTTCACACTGGCCTTCTGCCAGGCCTTGCTGTTGAGCTTTGGATCTGGAGATGCTCAGCCCTACAAATGTTTCCACACAAGAAATGTTTCAAGAGTCTTTTTTTCCCCCTGTAATTTTTAAAGATGTGTTTATAAATAAGTAAATTATTAATCTTCATCAAGTGTATAACAATGTGCTTTAGATTAATGAGAGCTGGGCCTTTATTGCTTGCTGCACTGATTCTGAGAGGAGAACCCAAGTGTCTCCTTTCAGGCTGCATTCCCACCCTTAGCAGCCCTTCTGAGCCTCGGTGGTGGTTCCTGTGTCCCTGCTGATGTTAGATTTCAAATTGCCTTTTGACTACTCTGTTCTGCAGGGAACAAACTGTTAGCAAATCCCATTGCTAGGAAAGCCACTTTCCCCTAGTCTGGGAGTTTATTCTCCAATTCAAGCATAGTCTCCTTGTCTTTCCCAACCTCTGTAAAGAAAACTGGAGGCTGGAGTAAAAAGATCTCTTTCTGTCTCTCTTCCATAGCAGGGGCTTATACAAACTGACACTGAATTCCAAGTGAACTTGTAATATCTCTTATTTATATTTGAAGAAAAGATTCATTTTACATATAGAAAAATGTTCTTGCAACAAGAAATATTCTTGAATAAGCTAAGCAGTGCCCTCCCCCTGTGCTGCCTTTACTGCAGGAGGGGTGGGATGACTGCTGCTTAGCTCAGTTAGCTGTGTTCCCTGCAGCTCTCACTGCTCTCTCCAGGACCTCCTTTCCTTTCCCTGCCTTCTCCCTCTGCTCTGATTTCTGTCAGTTAAGGAGCTTGCAGCAAGCAAAACTGTTTATCAACTAGTCATTTGCTAAGGGTAGAGGTTATAGGGTATCCTTTAATTAGAAAGCCTATTTTGAACTATTAATAGAGTGTGGTTATTTTAAAAGCAAGCTCCATCCTGTATCTCCTCTTTTTTTCCCCTCAGTCTTCTGGGTTTTCTTCCTGGGGTATGTGGGTGACTCCTGCTCTGCCTGAAGCCCTACACTCAGGTGAACAGAAGAAGAGACACCCCCAGGAGGCCAGATTATGGGAAGTCAGCCTGGGCTCTGCCTGTCCCTGTGGAGGGCTGTTTGCTGGGGCAGTGGGAGCATGGGCAGCACCCCATGCTACTGTGTCCCCCTTTGCTGCCTCCTGCACCACCTCTGCTTTCCTGTTTGCAGCCTGACTGGAAAGGAGCTGGCTTTTGGGGGGGCCAGGCCAGAAGGGCTGCTGTGTTTCTGAGGCTGTGTACAGAGAGAGCCAGCCTGGGGAGCAGGGAAAACCACCGTGTTCCTCTCCTGATGTACCCATCACCAGAATTACCAGTGTGATGCAGAACTGGGTTCCTTTGCAAGTGGGAGAGGAGCTGGGGGGATAAGTGGGAGTCCTTTCCAGCTGCTCTTGAAAGTTATCACAGCTGTGAGATCAAGCTGACAAAAAAAAAAAAAAACAAAACCAAACCTGTTGCAAGGGAAGAAGATCTGAGTATTTCTGTGGTGGTGGTGCTCGGTCTGGGCCTTTGTGCAAGGGGTGGGAGCCACATGTCAGAAGAGGTAGTGCCCACCTCAGAGATCTTGCAGCTAATTAAAGACTACACGTGGTGACAGCTTTGTTTTGGGTAGCACTGTGGAGAACTCAAAACCCCAGAAACGTCACAGCTGAAGCTGTCCACAACTATCTGTGCTGCTCTGCAGGGTGCAGGGAATGGCAGGAGGGAGAGAAGCTAAAATGTACAGATATCTTCTAGGAGAAAATCCCCTCCTCTGGTGTAATCTCTGTGTTTTTAAATGTCTTCCCCTGCTCAGCAGCATTTCAGTGACACTGAAAGAGGTTGCTTGTTTACCCCAAGAGCATGAATACAGCTCAGCTCTTTTGCTGGAGGACTGAAAGAGTCACTGAAGAGCACGAATACAGCTCAGCTCTTTTGCTGGAGGAGAACATCAGTAAGTACAGATTCATGGTCCAACTAGGAACTCAGAGCCAAGGAAGACTCATATTTTCAGAGGAAAGGTAATAGTCCCATCTTTCGTGGCCCACTTTCACTCCCCTTTGTTTACTGCCGTTGAGGGCTCATGGGTCAGGAGTGTTCTGAACTCGTGAGCAGCCATCTCTGTGTTTTGTGGAGTTACAGGCAGAGCCCAACAGCTCTTTTTAGTGTGTCCCTGCTCCTTGGTGGCTGACATACCTTTTTGGACATATATAACCAGGAGCTTTTCTGTGACTTACAGCCTCCTTGGGAGCCATCAGCAGTGGGCTTGGCCACTCGATCTCGGGGCAGCAGTGCCAGGACCAGTGTTGGCATACCCTCAAAGCCTCCAGCTCAGCTTCTGCTCTCCATGTCTCTGCTTAATCCTTGCCTGTGTGAAGGAGTGCTGTTTGGTGAGCAGACAATGCTACCCAGCTGGCTGTGATGCTCCAGCTCAACAGTGAGGTGTACCTTGCACTTCTGAATTCCTATTTTTTATTTTATCTACATGGATCCTTATCCTGGTGCTTTTTACAGTGTTTCTGGGTATTTGAGCCCAGTGCTACCAAGAAGCATTATGCTATTGGTACGTGTGTTCCTTCCAAAAAGCTTTCCTGGTGTCTGTGATGTGTATGTGTCCATAGCAGGGACACTTAATACCTCTTGAAAGACTGTCCCTGTAAGTGGTTAAGTGCAGATTTGGAGTCCTGCATTGAGGAAGTTCTGCCAAATCCCAGCTGATGCATCTAATTTGCTAAAGAATGTGGCTTCTGCGCTCTCAGCAAAGATTTCATTCCTCATGAGCAGTGGGAAACTTGCCCTTTTCATGCTATTGTTCACCAGCTTAGTACTGAGGCAGCCAACTGTGTTACTGAGGAGAGAAACCAGCCTGTTGGTCCCCAGGTTCTTCATTCTCATGTAGCGTGTGTCTCATGTAGTGCACATTCTTGAGTCATCCTCTCCTTGTTCAGCCCCTTTCTGTGTGTGTGACAAACGCTTTGCATGCATTAGTCTGCAAAAAGTATCTTACACATTGGGAGGAAACCACTCATCCTGTGTCAACACATCTCCCAAACAGGTGGCTTCCTCATTTACACCCGGTGGGAGCTTGTTAGCAGTTCTTGTTCTGCCATAGGAGTGGGAGCTGTCTAGACAGGGTTAAGTAGCTCCTAAGAAAGCAAGCCCCAAGTCCAGCAGCACTGTCACAAAATCACGTTTGAATGTTTTCTCTATCTGTTTTTAACTTCTGCCTCACACTGGTGCAATATTCAAGCCTGTTCCTCACTCCAGAAGCTCAGTCTTTGGCTGCTCGTGTTTGCATCCTTCTGAGAAATCTGTTCTGCCAGCTTCCTTGCTGCTAGCTAAAATCTCCATGTTTAAAAAGCAGAGGTGTACCTGTAAACTGCCTTTTGTTTCCTGTATGCTATTTGGAGAAACTGTGAGAAAGACAATGTCTTTAAAAAATAGAAAAATAGCCTGAAAACGTTAGCCTGGAAGAAGGAGTTTAAGGTCTGCCCTGAGATGATGACTCCTTTTTTGACATGATGTTCCTTACAGTCTTGAGAGTTAAGATCCTCAGAAGAATCCCCATCTTAAGTTACTTTTTTCTACATAGTATTGCCTGGAGAAAACAAAATTCCTCGGATTGCCCAACATGCACTTTCCAGGGACTTATTTTTTCAGTGTGTACTTCTCTCTGAGTCCACCAGGTTAGGTTTTGGGTGTTTTGTTTTTTTTTAAATCTGTCCTATATTATTTATCCTTTCCTTTTCTCTCCCCCACTACTCTCCAAGCTGTTTTTCTTTCTCTCCCGCTAAGCTCCCTGCTCAAGTTTACTCTCCATTTCCCCTCATCCAGCTTTTATTTCTCTGCCTCCCATTCTTATCCATTTAATAGCACAGGACTGGTTTTTGCCATTCTCACAGTGTGCAGGAAATCACTGTAGACACCGTGGCTTTGTGTGGTCTGTATCTCTCTGGCAGATGGAAACAGTATGAAATATTTGTTGTCATATTAAATGTTTTTTTAACCAGTCATGGGACAGATGAAGGACTGGGGGATCTTAGCTATAATCTCACTAATGTGATGGCACCATCCGTGTGATAGATTTGGCCGCTCCACCTTCAGCCTGCCTGCTAATCCATCTCAACCAGGACTTCAGTGTTCTCAACTGTGGGGCAGGTTCACTGGCTCAAGATTGTATCCTTATCACAGATGGCTGAAAGAATACTAAAAATTACGAGTTTTCTGTGGTTAAATTGCCGGTGACAGGTAGTTTCCCACACTTTGAGGGTTTGTCTCTGGCAGTAGAAGGCAGCAAATTAGTCTTACAAGCCCATGCATTCTTACAGATGAAAAGCAATTTTAAGTGATTATTTTTGGGTGACTTTTAAGCTGTGTCTTGCCCTTGATATCATGTGAAACTGGTCTCATCATTTGAGGACGGCTTCACTGTTCCATAGAGAGGTCCACAGAACACAATATCCAAGCTTTTTAAGACACCTCTGGAATAGTTTCTACATATGTCACAAACTACATCATGCACATGCATGTGTAGTAAAATCTAATATCTGTGGTTGCTCCAAGGCAGTATTTACCTCATTCATCTTATCATGTGGGGGTTGCTAGTCCAGGATCAAGAAGAAACATTTCTGTGCTTTGGGAGGCACCAGTGGCTGCACCAAGCAGCTGCTCACCTCCACCAGCTTTCCTGTATGCAGTGAAAGAGAGCACGATGGGGAAAGTGCACGAGACTGTCAGGAAGCTGGGGCACCTGAAGAAGCAAGTGAAGCTCTGAGTTTCAGCTGGAGGTAACAGAGATTTCATAACATTACACAAAAAAAAGTCACTGGCTGTGCTGCTGCAGAAGTTTCCGTTTGCACTGGCGTGGTTCCTCCACCTGGTCTGTAGGCAGCACGGGGATTACATCCTCAGTGCCTCCCAGGCCACATGTGAGAGCAAAAAAGGCTTCCAAAAACAATAATCCTTGACTCCAGTTACATAAAGGGTGGGCTCTTTTCCAAAGGCCCTGCTGAGAGGGACACAGGTGTCACCTGCAGATGCACTCACAGCTTGAGGGAGCTCAGCAAAGCCCAGCAGAGCCCAAACCTCACGTGTCATCCACTCACAGGTCCTGGGCATTGCTGCTGTCACCAAGGGCAGCCTGGGTCCCTGCTTCTGCTCGGGTCCTCTGCTCTAGGTACAGCTGCTGTGCCAGAACTCCCAAAACATTAACACAGGTAAATGAGCTGCTTGAGTCATGCTTCTGAAAAGCATATTTCCCTGGAAAAAGTATGGATTTTTGGAAAGTCCTCGTGGGTAAGTCTGAAATCCACATACTGCAGAGGACACTGAATGGCAGTTTTGGTTTTAAGGCAGTCTTTTGTCACCTCTTAGATTTTTCAAAGGAAAGAAACGTTGGTTATTGTGATCGATTTAGAATTAATTGAGAATCACGTGGTCTCTCCTCCATTTTCCTTGCCTATTCCACCAGTTTTATTTTCCTATTAATAGGCTGTGCTTTGCCTTTTTGTCTTAGTGCTTTCTCACCTACACAGCCCAAGTCAATGGGAGCATTGACGTAAGGATTGCACAGTTTGCCCCCTGTGTGTCTTAATGAAATTGGAGAAGTGTTGGGTTTTTTTTTTTCTAGTTCTTTAGGATTAGATTCCTTCTCAAAGGCTTTTTTTGGCTTCACAAAATTAGATCACCAGTATGCAAAAAACAACCCACTGTGATCACAGCTTTGTTGCACAATGCCTGCCCTTTCTTGAATGTTGTTCCCATCTCTTCAAGATTAAGTAAGATCCAGTGGGTTGGACCTTTGATCTGCATAATAAAGGACAAGGAGGCAGTTTGTAAATCCTTCCTTTCCGTCTTTATTCTTTGCAGTTTGAGACCTGGAGGCTTGAAGTAATTTTTGCTTGCTAAGAGGAAACTTTATGTAATGTATGTGGAGATGCTATTATGCTAATTAGTGTTGTTAGGAAAAATCAATGTATGTATGTCATCCAACAGCAAGCAATGATCTTCTCACAATCAGCAATTTATCATCCATTGCCAATGCAGTAGGGCTAGGACTATTTTATTCAGATAAATTTCTCATTCATTTAGTCAGTAAATCACGGTGCACTTCATGATAGTCATTTTTAATGTGATTGCATTTTGTTAAGTTTTAATCACGCATAATAGATTTTATCTGACAATGAGGTCAACCTGTAGTCTCTTCCTCTGTCATTTGTATCTCACCATCCCAGCAGGGACAAGATCACAGCCGTAGCCAGGTGCCTCAGATTGCAAGGGGATGGGGAGATACAGGAGGCCCAGGAAGATGAGCTGCTAGGCCTGGTTTCAAGCATCTGATACTTAGCTGAAGATTCACCCTGGGTGGGTTTACACTTGCTGTATCTTTGCCTCCAACTGTAATGGAGTTTGCTTGAAAACTGTTTGCACGAGCTCTTCAGTGCCACTTTGGAGATGACCAGTTTGAGTCCAGGCTGTGGGAGCACCTTGTTCCACTGGATACTCCAGGGGGGATGCAGCTGGTGCTGCTCATTTCTCTGCAGTCCGTGCTGAACTTTTTCAGTGGAGAAGCAGTGAGAGATGAGGTGTGGAAGTGAGGCAGGGAGCCGTGGTGGTTTTCAGTGAGAGACAGGCTCTTTTCTTTAGGGCCTTCATCCTGCGTCCAAAATCCAAACTCGGCTGTGACTTCCTAAGCTGATACAAAAGGTCCTGTTGTCTTTGTTTACTGCAGGAATGTGTCCTGGGTCTCCCCTGCAGCTTCAGTACAACTCTGCTCTTCTTGCTTATGTTTCTGAATGGCTGTGGAGTGGTTCCATTTGCTTCTTACATATGGGGTTGGACTTGTTCTTCTTCACTGAAGCAAGCCATAACTGTCTTTTCTCTTTACTTTTCTGGTGGCTTCCCTGTGTTCTGGTCATCTCCTTCCTCTCTGTACGCCCTTACAACCTTTCTCCATTTTCCTTTTGTTCTTGCCTTCACACTGTTTTCTTTTCTTGCTTTTTGTCAACCAGAAAAGCTCTTTCTCTTCCTTCACCTCACCCTGTAAAGCATTGTGAGCTCTCTCCCCATTATGTCTGCTGAAAGGGACCGTGGGGATCCAAGGAGGAGTGTTGCAGAGCACTGGAGATGCTGCTGTGCTTCAGGTTCTAGTGCTGTGCCTCTGAGGAGCTGCTTGGGTTGGATTGCTTGTCCAGCCATGGGGAGGAATCAATCCTCCCTGACTGCTTCAGCAGTCCACCCGTGGCAGAGAAGACATCACACACCTCTTCTCCTGTGGTCACAGGGTGAGGTCCAGGCTCGTTGAACCACTGGGACAGATCCAGACCTCCTGTAAGTGCTCTTCTGTGCTCCTTGCAGCAGTGGTTGCCCCTTGCTGTCACACTGTCACCCGTGTGGACGTGGTTTTCTCTGTTTGCTTTCAATGGGTGTAGTCTCCATGTGAGATCAGCCTATCATTCTGAAAGGGATCTGAGTTCCTTTGGGCTGGAAGGTACTGTATGAGCATAAAATCCTCTTCATGTCCCAGAAGGCTGCCATGGATCTTGGAACATCCATTTCTAGTCTCCCTCCAGATTCCCCCCTTTCTTTCTTTTGTTGTTCTGCTGAGAGAGTGACAGTCTGGAGACTGATGACCCTTCCTCTTACCACAGTACTGGAGGGGGGACAGGCAGAATTAATTGTCCCTGAATTTTCAGGAGGTTTCTCCTGCTGTATCAAACGATCAGGACACGTTGTGTGTACTGATGCTGTGACTCCCCACCCTGCTGTGACTGCCACGTGGAGCCCGACCTGCTGTCTCTGGGTCAGACCCTCTCTGGTCACACTGGTGCAGGTCAGGAATGTTCGTTGAGGTTAATGAAGCTGTGCAGCAGCCATTTTACAAAAGGACTGGGTCTTTTGTTTGGTAAATGGAGATTGAGTAAACCTTCTCTGTTTTTTTGTTAATATTTAAGAGAAGAGCAGCCTGAAGACATTTTGTATCTTAGCGGGTTTTTAACATCTCTCTTCCTCTGTCTTTCTCTGTCTCTAATGCAACTTTGCCTACAGCCCCGTGCATTAGCAATGCAAAGCAGATTTTGAAAGCCAGGGGAATCCAGGCCCTTCCAGAGGAACACTGTGATTTAAAAAAAAAAAATAAAAATCTAGAAAGAATAAAGGTTGTCCAAGTGGCATATGGCATGAGAGTGACCCTGCTGTAAGGACAGACGTACAGAGCTAATGGTAATCCTATACTGGAGCCAGATAACATCCTGAGGTTAGGAAATCAAAGCCCCATGCTTTGGCTTAGCAAAGAATTAGCATGTGGAGCTTCCGTTGGCTCTGGAAACAGGGCAGTTCTGTTCTTAGTCGTGTTGCAGTTGGGGCTTGCAGCCTTGGCAGCAGCAAGATCCTACCTCATCCTGTCCAGGAAAATCAGACCCACGTAGGCTGGCGAGGGAACGGGGTGTGTTTAGTACAGCTTCAGGGTTCAGATGGACTTGTGGAGAAGGTGAACATGGTTTCTGGGCAGGAAAAGGTCATAAAACGTGTGGTCATATGCTGCCTAAAAGCTGCATGAAGTTGGGGAAAAAGTGCCAATACTCTTACAAACTGCCTCTACCTCACCCAAGCCCACCTCTCCCTGCCCTGCTGCTTGTGAGTTCCCCCTCTTTCCTTTGGTTTTTAAATATATTTAGGAATGAGATCTTCTTTATGGATACTTACTGAAATAAATCAGCCATGTTATGTCTTCCAAATATATAGATGTTTTTAGACATTAGGAAAAGCTTCTATGCTGAAAGAGTTATCAAGGACTGGAACAGGTTTCCCAGGGAAGTGGTTGAATCACCATCCCTGGACGTATTTAAAAGCCATCTAGATAGAGTGCTCAGGGATATGGTGTAGAAGTGGCCTGGCAGAGACAGGTGATGGTTGGACTTGATGATCTATTGATCAGCAAGCAACCCATTTGATTTGAACCTCGAGCAATCAATTGATTGATCAGCAATTCTTTGATTCTGTGATAGTATCAGTGGAAAACTTGGAAAACAGACATGAATAGTGTAGGACCATTGTTTTTTGGTGCAGTTTTGGATGTCTTAGCAGCATTCCATTAGGCTTGATTTTTTAAAATGATCCCTGTATAACCAGTATCAACAAAAAAGATCATCAGCACTGAGATGTTTTGACCCTATTAATTACATTTCTTTTTGTATTTACTTCTATTTTCCCACAAAGGAGGAATTTAGGTACAGGAGTGAAAAGTGTTTTCAGGCTTATTTTGGAAGGAAATCTCCTGGCTTAGCTGCAGAAGGTAGAGAAGAATTTTAAGAACTTGTCATCGTTGTTCTTAAAAGTGTATGTACGTGCTTAGTGTTGGATCATTATTGGTTGGAAATGGGGATCTCTCATACTGCTTCCCTGTTTCATATCAATTGATTTCTAATGAGTTTGCCATCATAGTATCTGGATCCAAGAACAGCATTAAGGTTGTGACAGTGTTGAAGTGTCTCAGTCACTCCAAAGTTGAATTGCTTTATCTATTCAAAAGGCACACGTGTCAGGCTTTTGAACACAAGCTTTTTGAAGTAATTTTGGGCTTATTCCTTCCTTTAGAAATAAGCTTGGGTACTTATTGTCATTTCTCTTTGCGTTTTGCATTCAAATGGTGGTGTTATTAAAAATATATATTTTTTTTAATTGGCCTCTGTACAGATCTGTCTCTGCTTTCCTGTCGCATCATCTGCTGCTTTTTTGTCCCCTGCACGCAGAGTTCCATTCTCTTGCTTAGAATAATGCATGATGGGGGAAAAGATGAAACTCATTAAAATTACTTAACCAGGAAATAGTCCACTTATACAATCCCCTCTTGTTTTTGATGGTGTCCCTGGAAGCCAGAGCTCAGAATTAGTCATTTCAGGCAAACAGCCACTGTGAATATTTAAAACCCAGTCTGTTAACAGAGCAGCTACGCTGGGTTTTGTTGCAAGTGATGGATCACTAATAGTTTGAAACTCAGAGATTGGGAACTTCTTTTGTAAATTGAAGAGGATTATTTCATGCTGTTGAGCATCCCTGTCAGAATATAAAAGTCTATTAGCAGAGCTGGGATTGCACGCCCAGGGCTTGCTTGCAATAAGTAATTTACTAAACACACACGTAGCAAAAATCAGCCCCAACAGCCACGATTTTAGCTCGGTGCTGCTGCTCCCAGATCAAGCCCATGGACAGAAAACACTCCAGAACACTCGCCTGGCCACTGTGGTCTCTGATCAGGTTTTTGCCTTGTGAAAATATGGTTTGGCTCAGCACCTGATGAAGTTGTTTGTTACCCAAATGGCTTGTTCAGTCAGGGCACTGTGAAAGCTCTTTTAGTTATTATACCTCACTGTTTATCTGTGTGCAGGTCAAAGGAGGTCTTTCCTGAACTTTGCAGTATTTCTGCTTGGAGTGCTAGAAATTAATTTGATAGAATCACAAGAATTGAGCCAGTGTCCCCCTGTACTCTTGACTGCAGGTGCAGTATCTGGGTCCACACAAGCCTGTCCCTCACGTGCAAAGGGAAGTTTGCAAAAGGGCAGTGATGCTTCCAAACCCCACAGAAAGTGTCTGCAGGTTGGATCTCTCATCCTCATGTCTTCTTTTAAAAACGCCTCTCTACACTTTTATTATTTTGCTCTGACTAGAGGAGAATGCCCATACATCTTCCCAGAGCTGGGCAGTTTAATCAGAAACACTGACAGGTAAATGTAATCCCTGCTACCTGCCTCATATTCCTGGTTTCATGGACGTGGGCTCTTAGCCCCTTGCATTATCAGACCCAAATTCAGGATATGAAAAGGAAACATAATAAATCTTTCATTTCACCTGTTTGTCACCTGGTTTCTGTCAGAGTTGTGCTAAGGGGGCTTTTGCTGCTCACACCACCTCTCTCTAGCCTCTGTCAGCACTTGCTGTGGCACTGGCACATTGGGAATCTCTGTAGTTCTGGGGACAGAAAGACTGGGCCTAGGAATCCCACTTTTGCTTAAATCTGTGATTTTAGCAGAGGAACATAGATACTCTGGGAAATGAGGATGTCATTTTTTAGAGGAAGGTGGGCAGCTGGCTGCAGAGCACAGTTTTTTCCCTAGAACAGGTGAGCACTCACTGGTGGTCTGAGCAGAGAAAGAAGGCTCCCCAGTGGCAATGCTGTCCTGGCAGGTGCCTTGTCCTTCACAGAGCAGAGCTGCTCAGGATCCCTCCAAAATATATCAAGGGTTTGTCAGCAGCTCAGGTGTTGACATGCTCAAATCTTTCCCTGCTTTTGTGTGTCTGCCCTCCTCTTTCTTTAAACATCCCACTGTTTCTCTGAAACCTTGAAAGGGTGAAGGAATCTACTGCTAAATGTAACTTTCTACTGAATGATGCCTTTAAGTGTCTTGTGAGAGAGAGTGTTCCTCAGGCATATCACCTACAGCTGATGTAGAAACCTGGTGAAATATTGACACTCCCTTGAACATGGAGTTACTGGGTTCTGTGCAGCTCTTGCTGCTGCAGAGTGGGAATCACTGCCCCTCTTGCTGAGCAGGTAGATGACTACTGAGAAGTGTGCCTTGCTACAGATCCTCTTGGGATCCTCAGCCCTCAATCCCAATACAGCTGCTAAGGACCATTCTTAAACCACAGGGAGATTCCTTCCCCTCCACACAGTAGGTAATTTCTGCAAATAATCAAACAAAGATGAGAGAGATAAATGAGCTGAGGACCAGGCATCATCTTCCAAGATGGCAAATTTTGCATCAAAGAGCAGCCAAGAAAGGAGATGCCTGTTCCTGCCTCATCTGTGGCTGTCCAAAGCCTGATGCCTCCAATCCCTTTGACCTTACCTAAGACCACTGCACATCTTTGTAATTTCCAGAATCATCTCACTTTAGAAAAGAGATTTGGTCCTGGCTAGCTGGGAGACTGGCAAACCACAGAGAGAATGTAAGGGGTACAGACACAGGGAACTTCTTCTAAGCTTTCTTATTTGACAGCTAGGAAAATGTGCAGCCTTACTGACAACTTCATATCAAAATATACTGAAAAGCAGAGCTTCTTATTGGGCTTGCATTGATCCAGCCACCCACAAACAAAGCACCAACAGCTTCAGCTGGATGCCTTTAAATTTAGCAAAACCCTTTTGAGAAGGTTCCAGGTGAGTGTATGTTTTCCTGGATATGTGGGATTCCATTTTTCTGTGTAAGGAGGAAAGGCTGCTCTGGCCAACCCTAACAGCAGTTGTGGAGTAGCAACAGGAATTAGAGTGAATTTTCCTTCATCAGTGGAGAGATTGCTTTAGAGTTCCACCTTGTTAAATGACTGGCTGAAATCGTGCATGATTAATGGACAAAATGAAAATTAGATTATGTGTCTTTATTCTTCCTGTGACCTCTACTTTCTCCTGTATCAATTGCAAGCAATCTGGCAGGAAAAAAAAAAATCAAAATCCTGTATAAATACCCAGAAGAGAAGGAGAGGAGGGGTGCAGAGCCCCACTGTAAATTGTATGCTGTCTCCAGAACTCACAGCTTCTGAGGTCTGACTCCCCCATTTTAATTCCTCAAACTTCAGTACTGTAGGACAAATACTAAAGTTTCAGGCTGCCTGTCAGGAGTCACCACGTGTGGCAGTTGCCCATGTGGAACTGCATCCTGGGGAGAATTCCTTTTCCCACTGCAGCTGCACACAGGAGATGCCCTGTGGTTCAGACACAGGCTATTGGACTAAATGCTTTCCTCCCCCCTCAGGAGGGAGATCTTGGTGCATTGCCCATCTTTGGACTCCTGTTTGGGTGGTAGATTTGAAGGTATGAGTCTTGAAGACAGAGGAAAATCACTGCTTGCCCACAGGCATAGGGTTCTTTGGCAGTTATGACATCCTTTAGTGCTGCCTTGTGGTCAGAGCATGGATCTCTGCACCCACTCAGGGGCACCTGCATGTGTGGGCACCAAGAGCCTGTCCTTCTTTCAGCCTGTACTGTCAGAAAGCAAAGATCTGCTGTCCTGTTACAGACCATTCTGAGAGAACAAGATGGGTCTTGCTGTGTCTTAACAGGACAGGCCTGGAGGGGACTCTGTCTTTGCTACCAGCACAGTAAAATTAAGAGCAGGAATATAATTCTAGGCTGCATGAAATTGCTCATTTCCCTTCTGTTTTTTTCCATGTATGTCCACTGGCCTTGGGAGCTCAGGCAATGTGGTTTCATCTGAAGACATCTAGGTGCAAAGCCCCCATATGGCTTCTGCCTGTTCCTGAGGTTCAGAAGGGTTGATGAGTGAGCAGCATGCTTTGAGCTCCAGGGGACAACCCATGTTTTCCAGCTCACATTTTAGTATGGAGTTGATATCAGGTGTCTTCTTTGGAAGGCCTCAGATCCTGGAGCTCCAGTTAATGTGGGAGTCTTAGGTTTTGTGTTCTTAAAAAGCATCATCTAGGAAAGGAATGCTTGAGCTTGGTACCTGCAACAATGGGTTGGAGAAAAAAATCGAAAAACCCACAACTTGATGATACCAAGAAAAAATATTAAGAAGAAATACAGAGGCCAGTGCCGTGATTTTAGGGACATGCTTCCTTGTTTTTTAAACATTCAGAGTTGGCTGCTCTGTGATTGTCTTTTGTCTCCCTAGCACAAGAGTAAGAAAAATGGTATACGAGACCTCAGGGTTTCCCCTGGGAAACGGTAACTAGGTCATGGGTATGCTTGCTGTGGAGGTACTTATATTTTCCTTTAAATTGATCTGAAAATCAGAGGCATAAAGGAAGATGAGATGGCTCTGAGCAGAAGCTCTTCTCCAGGATTGGTATGTTTTTCCTTCCTTTAATGAAGCTGTTTGTCCAGCCTTAAGAGAAATGAACTGCTTCTGCTAATTCTGTTCCTTTTTGTTGTGGCTGGGCACTAACCCGAAGCTGGGCAGTAAGAAATCAAGGTGGGTAATGATACCCTTAATGAGGACCTTACGTGACCTCCTCACTCCTAACATTACACTATTCTCAACAGGTTTCTTTGGTCACCTTCTGCCTAGTTAATAAATACAAGACCTGGTGCAGTGCTGCTCAGCCCTCATCCCAAAGGCTTCAGCTTCACTCACGCCAGCCACGGCGGGAGGTCCCCTCTCCATGGCACTGTGCTCCAGGGGCACACCAAGGGACCAAGGACATGTTCCACCCTTCTTCTTTGTCTCATTCATGCAGTTTTTCTTGACTTCCATGTCTGAGTTTTCTGTGCATATCTTGTCATCTTCTAGTGGTTCCTTTTGTAAAGGGGGGGAGCCCTCTGAAATGGTGTTGTTGCTGCTAGGGCTGTTTCTGCAGGGAGGGACAGAAGTGACCCACTTCTGCAGAATCATAGTGGGAGACCAAGGGCTGTAGCTTTTATCTTGACCTGGCTCGTCAAGGTCAGCCTGGTCCCTGAGAAAACTACCTGTCTCCTGCTTGTGCTACAGTTTCCAAGTGAGCTTGCCATCTGTAGTTCAGTTTACTCGCTGTAGAAAAGATCCTCTTGTCTAGAGGGGGAATGTAGAGCCTTAAAGAATTGCAGAAAACGATGAACTGCATCTTAAATGAGATTTTTGAAGCCCCTTTGTAAAAGCCACTGTTTTCTTATGAAACACGTTGACTTGAATGCTTTAAACAGCAAGTTAAGGACCGTGCTCTGCGTAGAGGTGTAGGTGGTCATGATATGTGAATGGGGGTTGAATACATGTATAATTTGGCGTACTTTCTGCACAGGTATTTTGACCAGACAGTCAGCTAATAGCTCCAAATACGATACTCTGCCCTCTTATATCAGTTCATCTGCCACTCAGACATGCTTAGCAAGATAGATGCTGCTTTTTATGCATATAACTCTTGTTAATGCTCAGGATCGTTACAAGTGTGTGTGCAGAGGTGTCCTTGCTACATCCTTCCAAGATATTGTCTCTGAGGAGAAGCAGTTACAGCTCGTACGACGTGGCTGTCCAGAAATGCTTCCAAATCAAATGCTTTCATTTGCTTTTCATGCAGAAGGGAAGGGGAGGGGGCTACACACCTCAAAAAATTCTCTCACCCAGCACCTCACTTTAAAGAACAAAGTCCTTTTAGATTTGCAGGAGCTCAAAAAAAAAAGCATTCAATCGCATCCACTTTGAATAATTTGGTATGAACCTGTCTTGTCAGTTAGATAGAGCCTGTTTTTTAAAAACCAGTTTTGATTTGATGCTACCCCCAGTCTAAAAAGGGGGAGGAGGTGTCAGGAAACCCTCTGTTTGTTTCCAGCCTCTAACACAGCTGGCCACATGACACAGAGTGAGTCACTTCACTTCTCTCTTTCTTCTCCTCTTACTGGCAGGACAGTTTCCCAGCGTATCTTGTCTTTCATATCACCCATCTGTTCAGTTCTGTGCTTTTTTGGAGAAGGATTTCCATTATTCCTCCAGCGAGGCACACAGTCAGGGCATAAGGCATAGCAAGCAGTGTTTGCCTGTTGGATGTATAGCAAACGGGGGTGCAGAACAGCAGAGCTTTATTTGCACAACAGCTTCAGTCTGTGCCAGGGCACCACCCTCCACGTGCAGGAGGCTCGTGGCACGTTCTGCAGTATGTGTCCTCCATGTGGTGCTTGTCAGCCTCCTGGGAGAGCTTGCCTGTGAAAGTTCTGCAAGTCTGGAGCTGTTATTTTGGTACCAGCTGATAGCATAAAGGCTGAATAAATCTGCTTCACGTTAGACGTGGCCCTCTGCAAAGCACCCCCTCCATGACATAATGAGTTGTCTGTAAGCCACCGTGTCCTTGTGAGGAGTAATTAGTTCTGTTGATTTAAAGGAGCCCCGGCAAGCTATTAGCAGTTGCCAGCAGACCAACAAGGAGAGAAAGAAAAGATAAAAACCTGTGTGTGGTGGTGATTAGTCTCTTCACCCTACTGATGGATGGGCTGTAAGGAGTTGGGCTGGCTGTCGGTGGCACCTGGTTGGAGCAGTTGTGGGGGGCCAAGAAGGGTGACTTGGGGGGGGCTCTCATAGGATGCTCATTTTATCTGCTAAGTGCACGGTGCTTGTGAGAACAGCAGTGGCCTTGTTACCACTGGACATGGCACTGGGTTTAGCTCTTTGTGTGGACACGCCCCTACACTCTTTTAAAGCCTCAGCCTGGGGTCGGGTTCATTAGGGTGTTTCAGAAATGATACCAATAGAGCATCTGCCTGATTTCTTTTGTGCTCCCTGCTCCAAGCAAGAAGGAGAAACTTGGTGTAACCCCATGGACGGTCTTCACTTGCTTGTGAGGTTTACTTTCTGTGGTGGAGGAGTCCAAGGCTTTTGGAAAAGCAAATGAGGTACTTCATTTATCTATAGATGTGAGGAGAGGGAAGGGGGAGCCCCAGCTGTAACCCCTGAGGGAGGAGAAGGAAACAGGCTCCAGGATGGGCTGTGTGCAGCTGGCTGGTGGCCCCAGCCCTCAGCAGGGGCATTGCTGAGAGAAGAGCTGTGGTGACGGCTGGGCTCAGGTAGACCTTGTGTAGATCTGAGCCTGCTGAAATCAGTAGGGTTAAAAAGAGTGGCAATGGCAGCATTTACTTCTGAAACCTGTGGCATTTAATAAATTGGAATTCTTTCCTACAAGATTTCTAAACTACCTTCTATAGTCTATTAGTGAGTTATTTCCCTATTCTGTAATTCTCTAACTTGGCTCATAAATTTTGCAGAGAGGTTATTAGCTATAAAGGGTTGTGACAAATGACCTGGGAGAAGGAGGGAAACTTAGTTAAACTTTTCTTCCCCACCCCTGGATTTAGCAGCTGTGCTAAGTCTGGGCCTGCTCTGGGTCTTTGTAAAGATGGGGACCTGTGCAGAGACCACTGAGGGATCCAGGATCCAAGGAAAGTTCTCTCCCATGATGGGGGAAAATCTTCTGGAGTTCCCCACCTATACTGCAGTAACTCTCATGTGCTGAGCCTCCCCAGTCAGCTGAAATAGAGACTCTAGGGGATAGCAGGAGCCCTGGCCTGAGCCTCTGTGCTGAGAATGTCCCTTTGCTACCTCAGGCCCACACAGGAGTTGGAATGGTTTTGATGGAGGCAAAGCTGCATCTCCCAAACCCCGTCAGCTTTTGCAAGGGGACATTGCTGCCTGCAAAAAGGGACAGACTTGAGAAGTGTTAGCAAACCTCTGGCAGTGGTGCGTGACTATAATCCATCTAATATCTGTCAGGGCTCCTTTGTCTGAGCCTCTGCAGAAGCTCATTTTCAGATCTCTGCTCTTCAAGGTGTCCTGGGTAATTTCTGTGTATAAACCAAACCATTAAGTAAATAAGTAAATTCCATCTCCTCAGTACCCTCAGATCTGGGTAATAGGTCAGGTTATGTATGAGGGCCTGCCCCTTAGATTTTCTTCTGCTTCTGGATGCTGCCACTTCTACACCTCATGTGATATAAATAATACTGCTAGGAACCTGAAAGCTACAGCTTTTTACAGCCAAATTGCTATATTATTCTCTGAACTCATGCAGCTGGTTCTGTGGCTCACGTCCTGCCCACCTTTACGTGTGGCTGTGCTGTCCTGTTCCACAATCAGCCCTGCTCTAGGCTTGCTGCATGTCTCATGCAGCCATAATCATTCAACCTGGAGGTGTGGGGGAAGGTAGCCAGCAAAACATATGAGTAAGAGTTTTTTTGCAAGCCTATTTGAGTCATTTGTCATGAGTTGCTTGTTTCCATGGGAATTAGAGAGTGAGGGAAGACATGAGTGAATCTTATCCCTCGCTTCAGCCTTCTCTTCCTTCAGTCTGGCTGCATCAACCTGCAGGACCCATGAATTAGACCCAGGGGTGATGGAGAGAGCTCCTTTCCCTTCTTAATTATTATTGCAGGGAATAGATGGTGACCCATCAAGGGAGGAGAGGAACTGTGCACCTACTTGTTAGAATAGCCCAACACTGTGGCCCAAACTTCCTCGCGTGGCTGTAAATATGCCAGGCCTGCCTTTGTGGTGAACCACAAATGCTCTCAGACTTTTGAGGAGCCTGGGGAGACAATTCCAGATCCTAAGGAAGAACAATTCATCTCTTTCCCCATCCCCCCTATACACACATACACCATCCCCTTGTCTCTTTTTAGGTCATTTATAATCAGCAGTCATGGAGCACTGGCCTCATTAGTGATATAGCCATTCCTTCAGTGCTTCAGAAATAATCATTTAGAAAAAATGCGCGGTTTTCTTCCCTTGAGAGCCCGTGAGTGATGAATTTATTTCAGTCTGGCTGTCTTGGCTGTCTTGCTCAGCCTTATTTCCATATTTATTTCAACAAATAATGTACTATGGGAACAACAAAACGCACTCTGTGAGGCAGGCAGGGTAGGCTGGGCAGGGAGGGGTTAACCAGAGATGGCGTTGGAAAGCTGGGGCTCTGGGGGAGACGTTTTTATTCACAGTCATTTTTGAATGTGTATACTTCCCGAGTGTTTGTGTTTGTAGAGGTTTAGAAGCCCTGGGATTTGGACATTGATTTATTCATAGGGCACCATTTAGAGAACAGACATTGTCCCCTGAGTGGTCCCAGACACCGACCTTTCTCCTGAAGGGACCATCCCTTTTGTAGTGTCGGACAGGTGATTAACTCTCTGTGCCAGCTAATGACTCGGGTCTCTCCAAAGCAAGTGCTGCTAATTGTGACCCGCCAGGAGGGCTGGAGTCCTGGGACCAGGGTGGTCACAGGGTGGCGAGCAGCCCTGGCACACTGGGGGTCCAGCTGCACGTTTGCTCCATCCCTGGGAAGCAGCCCTTGGAGCTGCTGCAGACCAGCCCCACGGAAGGACTTGAACTGGTGATTCTTATTCTGCCAGCGACCGTGGCAGTAATTGAGTGTCACGCTCTGAAGCCTGAGCGCCAAGGTCAGTGGCCAAGGACTGAGAGGCAGAGCTCCTGGTGCTGCTTCAGACACCCAGGCACACCAGGTTTGTTAGAGTGACACTAAACACATTCCATGAAATACACTTTCCAAGGATTGACCTTCCCAGTGGGTGAGCTCTTCCCATTAGACCCCACTTAGCATCCTGCTCGACCCAAATAAATCTCAGGACGTGGCGTCGCTCCCTGCCGTGGGGTTGCAGGCACAAGTCAGATGTGCCTGCCATGGGTCACATTTGCAGTGTGGCTTTATGGATGCTTAAGAAGAGGACTGCTGAGCCTGTCCTCTCTCAAAGTAGAGCCCCTCTGCTTCCCTCCTCCTCTCTCCCCCAGCTCAGGACATGAAGACTCACACGTGAAGTGGTGTTTCTGCTGTGGCTCGTGTCTACGTTTCATTTGTTTCCTGGGCTGGCTTTTCTGAAGCATCTGGAACTTGTTGCTGTTGCACACACCTGTAAAGTACGTGTGATGTGCCTTGCTCTATGCTTCCAAAAGCAGTTCTGTTTGGATTTACTTACAGGTAGCACACAGAACACCTCACATTTGGTTGTAGAGGTACAAGCAGTCGTGCGTGTAGCAGCTAACGCCTCTTCCAGGTTTTGTTTTCCTTAATTGGCATTCTTTTACCTAAAACTCTTCCCATGTTGGCTTGTTAAGTAATACATATTTCCAAAGTTTGCTTTTCTTCTCTATCCCTTTCACAGTGAACTTTCAAAGGCCCAAGCTAACCAGTTCTCTACCAGTGTAACTCTGATAGGCAAGGGACTGATATTTTAAAGCTAGTTCAAATGCTGCTTGTGTCAACCTTCAGATTTAGAGACAAATATCCCCTAATGTTCTTTTCTGTTCAGGCAAAATGATTGTTTCCTTCTGGTTTCTTAAGGCACTGCTGTCTTATCACCTTGGCAGCGAGACTGTAACCAGGTAATGGGGGAATAAGTAGCAGTTGGCTTGCTGTCTTCTCCCCAAAGAAAAATCAGTGCATGCATCTGCCCTACTTTAGGGATAAGCCTCATCAGCTCAGGGAATCTGGAGGGGGGGGATAGCCAGGAAGGCTCCTAACGGTGGCATCTCTCTGTGAATATGGAAGGTTCTCGGGGGAGAAATTTAGCACTTTGCTCTTTCCAGCTGCTGTTTGCAAACGCTTTCTGCTTTTGCAAAGTCATACCTCCTTTGCCTTTGAAGAATTTACCAAAGAGGAAGCACAGAGCCGTATCTTTGAAACGCTGTGCTGATCACCTTTATTTTACAGTTGGGGAAAATGGCTTAAAAAGGCTTTCCCATCAGGTAGCAGTAGGAGGAGAAGGGACAGATTGTGTGAGAGCAGGAAGATTTCTCTTTGCCGCATGGGCCTCAAGGATATGTCTGCTTTCTGCCAGAGAAACTCCTGAAAGTCTCAAAGACACTTTTTTTCATCTTTATTGAAGAGATGGAAGCTTTGCGTTTACAGAATGGGCGTCCTTTGTTACAAGTTTTTCATTCCTTGTTGAAATGGATACGAGCAAGAACACCACACAAACTCAGGGGGAAGCAGCATTTTAAATTGAATGATTAAAACCCTGCCTCCTCCCATTGCTTCATTTCCCACTTTTGCCTCCTGTGATGTCACACGTTTGCTCTTCTCCAGTTGTCATAGCTTTTGCTGGAGAAGAGAGGAGAAACTCACCTTGGGTGTCCATATGCAATGTGAAAGGCAAGTGGAAAAATAATGTAGAGGAGGGGGAATATGTCTTTCATCTTTTCAGATCAGAATGAACTCGGGATCAGCCCCAGGCCTGCACCTGATAGGCTTTCTTGATTCTCATTAAGTTGAATTGGTGATGGCCTACTGTAAACCATTTAGGCTTCAGACACAAGAGCAGGCGAAGATGCTGTGCAGACCATCACGCCCAGATGCATGATCAGAAGTGATGGGTCAATACGTGGCTGAAACCGAGTTCATTGTTGAGGCAGTGTGGGGAGGAGGTCCCTCTGCACAGGCAGGGAATGGAGAACATAATTGAGGTTGCTGGATCTTACACCTGACGTGTTAGCCAACGAAATCACAGTTTACACCAAAAGGTGGTGAGCTTCTGTGAACTATGTGGTCGCTGGTGATATTAATTTACTACAAATCCTTCCTGTAAGCTCTTTGTAGAGTTACACACTGCGCGCTTCTTTTTCTGTTAATCTTTTCTTTTGTGAGGCCGAGTGTAGTGCTGGTGAGGGAAAGGCAGCTGATGTCCATGGAAAATGAAATCCTGTATTTATCCACAGACTGAGTGCCAGCTGTTACAGCAGAGGAACCCACTGCAAGATTGAATTCAGCTCACTCAGCCCTCTCCTTCCTCTCGGTTTGCGCTCTCCGGTAGCCTGTTGTGCAGTGAAATTGGTAAAATGGGTGTATCATCCATTCTGATGCCCAGATGCCTTTCAATAGCTTTTGAGGTCTTGTGAAGTGCGGCGATGCTGAGCCCCTTGCTTTAAATCTGTCACTCAAAGCAGGTGCTTTGGAAGAGCTGTGCTTTACCTGGAGTTTTGCAAGCTATGGCATATGCCAACCACCAGCAGAGCTCAAAGGCATAGGGGTTTTCACATCTACCCATGCAGAAACTCTTCAAAACCCTCACTCCTCCTTACCCTCCTTCCTTGTACGTTTAGTTTTACTTGTAGTTTGGGAGTGAGCAGTTTATCACGCTGAGCAAATTCTGCCCAAATCCATGAGTTGTGATTGCAAGGATAGAGAAGTGCTGCTTTCAACCAGAAATCCTAAAACAAAAGCAGTGCCCCTGGTTACAGAGCTGGTCAGCTGGCACTGAGCAGCCAGTCTTTGTTTCTAGCCTGTGTCCCCACATCTTAACCACAGAGCCATTTTTTTAATTGCCACCTTAACAATTTGACTGGCCACCTACCCCACCATTCACCAGAGCCATCAAAACATAAGATTTTGCAGAAGTCTGGGCAGTAGGGATTGTGGCTGGACATGAGATCAGAAGTCACCAGCTGATGCTGCTGGTGGAGCTGCTGCCATGAGAGCTCTGCTGTAGCAGCAAGCAAAGCTGCTATTCCCTTAGCAGAAGTTACTTTCTAACCTGTGCAGCCCTCGGCTCCTTTGATGTTTAACCCAGGTGTACTGGAAAGTTTGCGGGTTTCTTGACAGACCTGCTAGGATCAGGATTTAACCCTAATGCTTTACCTTGGCTTAATATGCTCTAGGTCTGGAAATGGGTCTGCCTGGCGTGCTCTGACTCGGTGTCTCGCAGTCACGCTCGAATGCCAGGCCCATTGGGTTATGTAGAAAAGTTGAGGCAAGATTCATTTTCCTGCAGCATCCTACAGATTTCTAAGAATCTGTGGGAGGCAGTGGAAGATGAGTCCTTGGTTTTAATTCATCTGAGTCTAAAATGAAATCGGTGGCTAAGGGGGGTGGAGAAGGAAGCTGGAAGAAACCAGGGACGGCAGAAAGGCTGAAACCGGGGACGGCAGAAAGGCTGCATAACCCTGCGAGCAAAGCACAGGCCCGCGGCTCTGGGGTCACTGCCGCTGCTGGCACCGTCCCGATCCCCCTGCCCGGGCAGAGGTGGGGAGTGAGGAGCTCGGGATGAGAGCTGCAGCCCTGCCTCAAAATGGCAGCGCTTTGTGAGGGCCC
>NW_008585069.1:0-25336 GCF_000691845.1 Merops nubicus
GGATTCTATGATTCTATGAAAAGGGGAGACAGACAGCTCTTTCAGCAGCCAGAAAGCATGCTTTACAATACGTTTTTCTTCAGCAGTAAGAGAAAAAGGAAATCTCTTCAGCAAACAGGTGGGAAGAGATGATACAGATATCATGTCATGGTATGCTTTAATGGATAAATGTACTATGCCTTGAAGTAAAACCACAATAGAAATCCCTGCTTAGGCAGACATGAAATTTAAGACATTGAGATGAGGTCAGGCCATTAACTCAGTCATCAGACTCCACAGACACATAATTCAGTTAGGGATTGTGGACACGTTTTAGGTTCCATAACACTGGCAGAAGCCAGCATCCTCCCTTCGTAATGAGATTACTCTCTTATAGGGATAGAGTGTCAGATTACTTTCTGTTTCCAAGAATCCTCTTGTTTTTTTGGATACTGACATTCTTTGGAAGAAGGAATGAGACGATCAAAGGAAAAAATCAAGATAGAAGGGAATCTGGAAGTCATGTAGAACTACCTCCTCTTTTAAAACATAACTGCTGGGTTTAAATCAGCCAACACAATCTGTCTCATTGGAGCCTGAGGCAGAATAGGGGAAGAGAGCAACCTGTGTACTCCAACTACCAGAGGCAAACACAAGTGCCACTGTGAGGATATTCTGCACAGAAAAAAATATGGCAAATGTCTGATTGGCTAGACAAGTCAGGAGGGTGTCTTGCAGCATCCACTGAAACCACACAGGAAGTCTTCCAAATTAAGGTTCATATCTAGGACATTTGATCAACTCATGGATAGTTTACTAAACTTCTACAATCTTCAGCCTGTCCTATCAAGGTAAAACAAATTATATTCCTTTATTTTAACATACCTGGCTGGAAACTATGCTTCTTCAGGAACTGATCCAGTAATACAAGAGATACATCTGCCTTAATAGCATGGATACACATCATAGAAGCAGATTGAATGGTGCCCACTCTAAAGCTCTAGCCACCTTGTTGATTTTAGTCTGCCATGGTAACTCTGTTACAGCCATTAGAAGTATCCCAAACGTCCTTATGCACAGAAACAAAAAAAAAAAAACAAACACACACCCAGGAAAAATTAAAACCAACCAACCTACCAAACCAAACCAAACCAAAAAACACGCTAAAGGCGAGTGAAAATGTGGAGTTTAAGTTCCTTTTCTCTTTACATTCAAGTTTTCAGGGAAGTCTAAGGTCTAAGTTCTGCTGAGAACTTTTGCCTGCCTTGCTGCTATGTATAGAAAGGGGCTGGGATGTGATCCAAGAGTCTATCCTCTCTTGGTAACTTCAGCAACAGCTTTTGGAAACCAAAACCACAACAGCTTCAATTACTAGAACACAAGACTGAAAAATGATTCGTGCTTGGGTCTAGTCAAGGCTGATTGCAATGTCCATGACCTTGGGCAAGTTACTCAAGCTTTTTGTTCTCTTCCTGCTCATCTGTAAAATTAAGTCAAAGCAGGACTTCACTGGAAAACAGATGCTGCCTCAGAGTTTAATTTTTCTAGTAAGTAAATTCTAGAAGAGAATATAATAATTAATTAATAACTAGCAGTCAGCACATAGTAATTATGTGTCCATATCCATTATGACTGTACATAAACAAAATCAATTTTCATTAGGGGATATTAATGTTATAAGCATTACTATACAGGCTTTAGCAGTTACGAAAAAAAAAAAAAAAGCTCTTTTTTTCCCAATGAAGCACAGTCATTCTTTTATTCTTTAGTATTGTATACTTTCATAAGCCAAACAAATCTTGATATAAAATGGATGTATACTGAAATTTCAGCACTATTTGAACATTCATTTCAGTACTGTTTTTTTATGCATGAGAAAATTTTGTATTCATAATAGAGAAAGTTTTACAAACAACAAACATAGAGTCGGGTTCTGTTGCAGCTTAAGCTGGTGTAAGTATAGCTGTTCTACCAAGACAAGTGAAACTGGCTGTAGCATCAGTATAACTTCATTTAAACACTAGCATCTTTTACACTACTGTTAATTAATTGATTAATGCAGTGATTTTTTTCTATTTTAAATTGGAAAGGAATGTAAAGTGAGGTGAGGCTCCCTTCTGAGAACACTTCAGTGTAAATCAACATTTTTATCAAGATTTTCAAACAAGCATGACTGAGGGAAGTGCATTTTTCCATGTCCCTAAGCACAGAAATAGATTAAAGAAGAAAGTTTTCCCTAATCCTGAAGCATCTCTCCTATTTTATATTGAAGCAGTGGGAAGAGGGCTAAAAAATGTAAAAGTTTTGGCATTAGTTCATATTTTCATGTATTGAGTTTGTATTGTCTTTTGGAATCTGGCAATCTGTGACAAAAAGGTACAGGAAGATTAACAGACTTGCTGTGATTGAGATTTCAGAAATCCAAAGAACAAGAAAATAAACAAGCAGCAACATTTAAGCTTGGGGAAAAGTGGTGTCGTACTAGATGGCATTTCTTGTTTTCATATAGATGGATCCAAAGTTAAAGCTCATCATGTTAGTCAAAATATTTCAGAAACAGACACGACCATTGATATCCCAGTCTTTGCTGGCAGAAGTTAAAGGAATCAGTTTTCAGTGTGGCTTTCAAGGCAGTTACATAGAGATTCTCTCTTCTATTTACCCTGCAGAATGCAACCAATATCATATTTAAAAGCCACATTCATTGCCAAAGCCACCCTCACAAACCCGCATTCTTTTCATGGCATATTGAGTTGTAAAATTCATTGTCCTATAAATTTTCATCCTTCACCATTTATTACTTCAAAAGTAGAGATGTGACCTCTTAAAAAATGCATTAATCCAAAGTACATAATTCAAACAAAGAAAAAAGTATCTTTCTTAATACAAATTAAAAGCAATTTATCAGAATGCAGCTTTATGTGATTCACTAGAGATGCAAAATTGTATGTGAGCATGGATAGGCATGGGTATGTATAAACAGGACACTTAAAGAAGCAGATGAAGCAATATTAAAAAAAAATAATTTGTGAATAAATTTTGGGTATTGTCTTTTGAAATGAGAGGAGTTTCACTCAGCTGAAAACCATATATTTCCCTATCTTTACACAAAAATGAATAGTTGTAATTTGCATCACCAGGAAGAATCACCCAAACAGGCTGCTGTAATTCCTAGGGGTGGATAGTGTAGAACAACATCAAACCTTTAAGGTTGGAGGGAAATTTTGAAAATTCAAATAAAACTCAGAATAATGAAACTGAATTTGTGTGAGCTGCTACAAAGTTCTAAGAACTAGCAACTCTGAAAAAAACAAACAAACAAAAAATAAAAACAAAACAAAACAACACACCACAAAACCAGCACAAAAATCGTGCAAATCTTCATTGAAGTCTGACATTTACAAAGAACAACTGAATGGTAAACATCTACATTTAACTAGAATGATGAGCAGCGACACAGGATCTAAACTGCAGCTGATAGTGAACCAAAGTGCTGTGCAGACTGGATGTGAGCAATGCTGGCAGCCAGCTGCTTCTGCAAGTTCTGCATTATAAAAAGAAATATGATCAGGACAACAGATTTGGGCCAAAAGTCTTGACTATCAGAGAGTGAGCAAGCGGCAATGAAGGAACTGGAAGGAACTGGAGGGAACTGGGTGCAGCTCAAACTGTCCAGATCAAATAAGACAGGGAGGGTTTACAGGGTATAAATATTAAGGTTAATATATGATTTATTAAATTGTTTGAGAAATTCTATTTATCTCTTTATTACAATATTTTTTTTAGACAGGAGATCATTTTCTTTTAAAAATTTTCCTTTCATCTTCAGATACACAAAAAGTATTTTTGCAGGCAGTTGGCATGCAGCAATTCCCAGGACTCAATGTATGTTTAGTATTCAGTTCATTACACCAATGCCTCTAAATTTGGTACACAGGGTAATACTCATTTCTTAAATGAGTCAGGCTCCAGTGAAATTGAAAAAGCTACATGCATGCATTTGCATCCAGAATGTAATGGATAATTTGAAGATGCAAGAATAGCTTTTCTGTGTTCAATATCACATAAAATTTGGAAGTTATTTTCCTTCTGCTGTACTTTATGGCCAGCTACCACATTTTTTCATATTCCTGTTTTGCAGGAATATAGGTGAGGGTCAAATTTAAGAAGATACTAATGAAACATAGAATAGATCCTTCACATCATGGTAAAACTAATCTGAACTTTCTTGTACTCATAGAACTAATTTTTATTACTCACAAAAAAAAAAAAATAGTAAAGAAGGAAAACATAAAGAAGAAAGGGGATTATGAGACTAAGATTCAATTCCTAAATCATAGATTTTTTTTGACTTCTTACGACAAAACAGCTGGTTCAGCTGGCTTCCCTGCTTCTTTGCAGTCTCTTCTGCACTTACTCTTTGGGATATTAAACATTTACTGGGTAAGGAAGGCATATATCGAATTGTGTCTGGTTATAGTTTATGCCATATTTTAAATTTGTCATTTAATTATTTATTCTTGTTCTGTTTCACTAGCTGGTCCCACAATACTCACACAGTACTCTCACTCTCTACCTGCCCTAGCTGTTCTTCACCCCTCCTTGCCCTATTAGCTTCTATTTACTACTTAATTCAGTGCTTTTAGTGGTTCCTACTATTCTAGTTGTTTACAAAATTAAGATAACACTAAGGACTTCCATATCCCTTTCATATATAGAAGGTTGTTAAACACATTCTCCCACCTCTCAGATCACAGAAAAACCTTCTATCCACTGTTTCTTCTTGAATTCATGCACAATATTAAAGAAAGACCTCACACACAGAATCGTTATGGTTGGAAAGGATCTTTAAGATCATCGAGTCCAACCATTATCTAACTCTACCAGACCACTTCTACACCACATCCCTCAGCACCCTATCTAGACAGCTTTTAAATACATCTATGGATGTTGATTCAACCATTTCCCTAGGAAGCCTGTTCCAGTCCTTAATAACCCTTTCGGTGTACAAGTTTTTCCTAACTGCCAACATTCATTTTCTTTTTGATTAACTTTTTGCACTTTGTGGTTGGAAACAAGTGTCCAAGATCAAACTGACTGGCTAAACACAACATTTTTACATATAGTTCCCCATATACTGTTAAAACTTCAAGATTTTCAGGATGTCTCCTCCTCTGTGTTACCTCCTCTTTTTTCTTTTTGCAAACCAAGATGTTTTCCAAAACAATAAAACATTAATGTACTGGTTCCTTTTCCATCCCTCTCCTCTATCAGATATTGCTACTCACGGTGTCATGCTGCCTGGCATCCTGAAGACCAGTGAGACATTTTTCATACAGTTCAGACTTCTGCCACCAAGCCTGCATGTACAGTACAGAAATTGAACAGCAAAGTATGTAATAGTGAAATAATAGGAAATTCAAGGTAGAGAAGTTAAAATTTGACAGCACATAACAGGTTTTTCTTAACACCATAGGCTCTATGATGCAATGATTCTAAATAATAATTGCATGCAATTACAACTAATACACAGACATTTCAGTGATGAACTGCTTTATGTCAAGTACCCCTTTTGGACAGTTAGTTTCTAGTTCTGACCTGGGCAAAAGGAAATCTTGCAGTAGCATAAAGATTCATACATCTGTTTTATTTCCTTCTTTTCTCTAAAGAGGGGAAAGTGCCTAACTGTTGAAAATTTCTCTTTGGAAATGGCAAACTCTGTTATCTGGTGTTTTAAAATTATTGGGGAAAGTGTCTTTATAGGTTTTTGTTTCAGTATATTCTACTTATACTAATTCAAAAGACAAACAGACTTTATGAGATTGGAGAATTGAAGAATTGATTAGTTGTTTGAAAAGACTTTATAGTTAGAAACTCTTTTGGAAATTATTCCATTATTTCTTTAATTCAGTCATAAATATTAGAACTTCTGACCTGGTGGAGTATGGTAGTGGAACAGTTTGTGATCTTTTATCAGTTTGTACTCTACTTTTTTCCATCCAGCTACTGTCAATACACAGTATATAAAATTGATACATTATGCTTTTTTGTACCTATAATAAATAGAATCACTAAAACATTTAATATTTGGCAGAAGAAGGGCCTCTGAAACTTTAAGTCATCGCTTGTCAGAGTTGTAATGAAGAATATCAGCTTTTGCAAGCCTTCAACCTGCTACAGACATATTGTTTTAAGATCAAATGCTTGAGAAGAGTATCTGAAAACATGAGATGATATTAAAAAAGAAGTAATCAGTGTTATCATCTCACATTCAGCTTGGAAGGTTTATTTTTGCTGGGTTTCTTTTTCATAGCTCTAAACAAATATAAATCACAGAAAAAAAATCAGAAAGTTTGAGGGACAAAATGGTGAAGGGCATTAATTGGGGCAGATTTCTTATGCATGGAGAATTCAGTCAGCTTATTTAAAACAAAACAAAACAAACAAACAAAACAAACAAACAAAAAACAACCCACAAAACATCCAAACAAATCAGACAGAGGTAACAAGAAAGTGCAGGTTCCCAGTTTCCTAGATCCTGTTTGCAATATGCTTCATCTTGAAGTATGTGAGTTTTTGTCATTTTACTCTTCCTACTACAACCCATTTGTGAGCTGGGACATGACAACTTTAGCAGGAGTAAAACACATTTTTATAAGGCAAGATAAATTCAGCACCATTGACAGAAGGAACTAGAAACAAAAGAGGTATTGTGCCTTCAGGCTGTTTGAGACACACCAGCTTCACCAGGTGCTTCCCCAAAGAGACACTGCTTCAGAAAATCCTTTAGAGTGTGAAGAAAAGGTTAGATTAGCCATGAAAAGAAAACAGAGGCAAACTTTGCTTTCAAGGGGAGAAGAACTTGGGTTCACATTTGGATTAGGATGTTACCATATAGCTATCTGAGTAGCTTCTTACATGGTGAAATTTCATAACATAAATAAATGCACAAACATTAATATTTATTACACATAAATAAAATGGGAATATTTTAAGTGAACAGAATAAGCTGTACGTAAATACTCTGTGAAGTACTGTTCTACATTAAAATATTGTAATTCAATAAAATAAGTGCCAAAAAACCCTTTCTTTAAAACATGCTTAGGACAGCAGTTTCACTGAGCTGCATAAAACGAAGTACAAGGAACTCCTCTATTAATGGGGAAGGGGGAGTTACTTGCTCTTAAAAATGTACCTAAACTGTCTTACATAATTATTTTACACTACTCCTGCTTATTGATCTACAAATTAATAAAGGTATGTGCAGTGTAAATTTCAGGGTTTGTCTCTTCTACTGCTAGAGTATTACAGCTGTATTACCTTCATTACAGTTAAATAATCTTTTTATACATTGTGAGATGCCAGTATTTCATATATAAAGAGAGATTTGAAGGACTTTTCCAGTGTTCTTTTCTTTGGCATTTTGCTTTTTGTCTAAGATGTTTGGTCTTCTTCTATTTTCCTTAAATGACAAATGGTAAGTGTTCTCAAGTTATAAGTGGTGCATTACACAAAATATGAGTTTTAATTGTAAAGATGATGCCTAAATGAAAACAATGTACAAAGGAGAGCTGTTATTTTCTAACTCATAATAGAGCATGTTTCATTGCCTAGATCACTACTAGTGTTACAAATATATGTCATGTTTCAAAAACGTGCAGTCCTATTTTTAATGTCCATTCAATTGCAAAATAACTAATATCACCTAGAAAAAAAAGTGTGTTTTATCTAACTTATTCATCTAAGCTCCTCCTATAAACAACAGAGAAAAATAGGCATTTACAGAGTATGTATCTACTTATTTCTACTGATTAGTGTGGAAATCTAGATGCTAAAGATAGAATAAAATAATTTTGGCTTGGAAGTCTAAAACTCACTGAAAATAGACTTTTCTTTTTAATTAAAGTGTGTGACATTTTTTAAAAATACACCAAATATACTAATAACTTACATCTCTAAGGCAGCTCAAATAAACAGTGTATCAGAACTGTTTCTCTTTCAATACACACACACATACACACACACATGCAAGAGACAAATAAATATATAGCTATATACATACAGGATGCCTACCTATTGCTCTTCAGCTGTCAAAGATGTGTTTAGGAAAGTTCTCCAAGAATTATTTTTAATATACTGAGTAAATCTGTATAATTAGGGAAAAAAATGTGAGGTTTATATGTTTAATGATCCTTGAAAGAATCACTAGGTTTAAGTTATATGGGGGAAATGAAGATGTGATTAGGTTTTTGACCTTGATCTGGTTTTGAATAAATAAATAAATAAATACCTCTTTAAATACCTCAGAAAATTCTTCCAGTTCTTAACGTAAGTATCAATAAAATGCCTGCCTACATGCTTGACATTTGCCAGAAGGGAAAAAAAAAAAAAAAAAAAGCCTTGAGACAAGAAAATGAGACACTTGCTTTCTTTTTTTTCTTTCAGAGAAGAGTCTTAGAAATAATTCATAAATCCTCCTCTTAACTCCAGTTCTCCAGTTGTATTGATCTTCCTTGCCCTTAGGTCTTTCCCAGCGAGCAAACAACAGACACTTGACTTCCTGTCTCTTTCTTACTATGAGCTTGTTCTGAATCCCTGATGGACTCAGACCTCCTATTGACTTCAGACAGGAAATCATCTTATAAATGACTGCATGGCTGTCCTCTAAAAGAGCTTCTGCTGGATGACTGCCTGCTACCCCATAATCTGTCTAATTACATGCCTTAGCCTCTCCTACTCTTTTCTGTCTGTAAATTCTTTTGTACATGTAGTTCCATCCCTTTATTTCCTCTTGATCCCCACACTGACTAATGTAGAAGACAAACCTGGGTCTGTCTGTTGCCATTATTCAGAAATTTTAAGAGAAATTGTGATTTAACAGACCCACGTAGCTAAGTAAGCTGTCTCTGACACTGACAAACGGTAGTTGATTATCAAAAAGCTATTAAAAATCAGAGGATGCAGAGATGCAACCTAGTATCTTCCATTTGCTAATTCTGCACATATTTGACCAGCATCCTTTTTATTCCTGCCTCTAATCCTGAAATTCTAAACCATCTACTTCTTCACATGTATTTCTCTGCTAAAGACTGCCTTATTATTGTTAATGAATATCAATCTGTAAGTTCAGAGTCTAGCTTCCAGGCCTGCCAATATATTCAGTTTTCTCCTCCTTGATCTTCAGATTACAGACCTTTCCAAGGAGTGATTATTTCATTTTCTGGACTTTACCAATTATATGATCACTGCTTACTACAGGAGTAATTGATAAACAAATCATGGTGAGATTTTTAATGAGAAAACTCTTTCCTCTATCACCCTTCCAGGTTGTTATTGGTTCACTGATCCAGATCCTCTTGTAAAACAGCTAAATTGTGCTATTCCATCAATATAATCTCTTTGCAAAAGGCTGGTCTCTGCCATAGGTGATGGAAAAGTGTTTTACAACATCAGATCCATAATCAAACAGCAGACAAGCAGACAGCAAAACCAAACCACATGAAATCAGGTGTGCCTAGAACACTCTGCCTATTTTATCTAGAACACTTTTGAAGCAATAGCAGGAATTGAAACATGATGTAAAATTGAAGAAGCAGTTGAACAAGCATGTAAAAAAAGTTGAGATACAGGAATATTTTTTCAGGAAAAAATAGATTGCAATGTCCTTTTTCCCTTCTCCTTTTCAGAAGTGCTTCTGCTGCCATTCTTAAGCAGTAGAGGTGACAGCCAGGGCACATAAACTAATACATGGAATGGAGTGGAGGAACCCACTTAGCTGTTTCTGCCACACCCCATTTCAGGTCAAAGATTTCTTGAGAGTAATGTATTTTACCTAGACAGATTATTTTCTAATATAGAATAGGGATTACTGAATTGAGGCTTTTTTGTAAGTCCCTCATCACACAAATTCATTAATGTGATGAGATCATAGAGGGCTGCAGGCCATCTTTGCACTGTCATCTTTATCTGTTTTCTTCCTTCAGATTCCCAATGATTTTTAAATATTTAATGAGGCAAGAGGGAAGGTAAATACATCATAGAACAGTGTTTCTGGGAAGTTTTCATAGATTCTCTGTGGAAAGTCTTAAACAATTAGTCCAGCAGTTTGGGGGCCTTTTTTACTAAGTGTTGAGATCAGATTACCTAGTAGGTAATTGCAACTTCCTTTGAGGTGAATTGAAGCATTCAGTTTGTGGTTCAGTCAAGTGGGGATGAATGCTGAAAGTAATTTAAAGAAATCGGGTCAGTGAAACACAAATCAAAAGGATGAACACTGCAGGTAAAGTGATAAATAGTAAAAAAAATACAGTATTAGCTTTATTCTGACATTTATGGTTACAGATTTTTCAATGCATGATCTAAAAAAATGTTTGTCTAGTTTTTCCTTATCTATTCAGATAGGAAAATAGTTTTTAGATAATTTTGAACATTTCTTATATTTACTAATTCAATGAAAATAAACTGTTTAGAAAAACAAACAAACACACACACACATAAATACACACCTTTAAAAAAATCAAAGGGTAATTTAGAAAATGGATAAAAGTTTTGGATGTAGGTTTACAGGTTCTCAAAAAAAAAAGAATCAAATAGAAAGGGAAAGTGGTTACAGTATTTACTAAGCTCTAACAGCTGAGCAAAATATATTCCATTGTAATACCAAAACTTTAAAGTAAATTTTCATAATTATGTTTCAGACAAAGGACATGAATTAATCCAGACTTTGTTGAAGGTGATCCCTTGTCTTAGGGAAAATAAGCACTTTAATATATCATACTGTGTTTTAATGTCATGCAATACAAACCTGCTATGTTCCTGATCGCTCCTGACTCTGCCTATACCAAAGTCATGGTAAATCAAGATTTGACTTCCTGCCAGAGACAGCTTTTACTATTTGAAATTCTTTTACACCTCTATTCTGACTTCTTTTCTTTCCTCAGCTTGTGGGAAGAGCACCTGGCTCATGCTACTGCTTAAACCCTGGGAAAATTAAAATCTCTGTTCTTCAGAACTTAATCACCAGAGTAAAATTAATATCTGTAGTTTAAAATCTAGTTCAATGACTGTTAGTCAAATTAAAATATAGAAGATTATTAGTGTCTGTGTGTATAAACATATATATATATATACCATCGCTGGCCTGGATTACTTCCCCACGCACACCCCTGTGCCATTAAAACAATGGACAAAGAAAATCTGGTAAGAAAGTTTTGACTTATCTTCTATTTAGAAATCTTTTGAAATATGTCAACATGGAGATAAAGATTTCTCTTTATTTTCTGGACTCTTTTTCTCAAGATATTATGCATTTGGGGCTTCAAATTTATTCCCTTTACATATATACTCATAAACTGACAGTTTACACTTTGACTGTCACATCATGCCATCATACAGCAAACAGGAATGGATATAGCTCCTACCTGAATGGGATAAATTACAATACCATGACCATGGCACACAATGCAACTTTACAGGCTGGTCCAGAAAGGTGAAGGTGAAAAATTCTTTCCAGCTGTTTTTGTACGTCCATGTCTAACGTAACTTTAAAAACATAAAAATAAGGTAGCGTAAGCAAGGAAAAAACAATTTTGCTATTGACACCATCTCTGCATTACTCTAGTTTTAGGCTAGGATTAACACAGTGGTGTCTCAAGCTTTTTGCTCCAATGCCAGATGAACAGAGACAAAAATGATGCTGTAGTGTAGGGGAATAACCAGATGCCAGCAGTTAGCTTAATACCTACTTCTTCTCAACTTTTTTACTATTTCCACCTTACGGGAATCTCTTTGACCTTGTCTGATTGTTCTCTATGGGCAGCTTTGTAATATGGCATGTGCATCTAAAGCATGTTATCTGGGTTTAACCTGTCGCTCTACAGTAAAAAAACCTATCATGTGATGCACTTCACTGTTTTTATGATGTTCCTCCCTGCAGGCTACTCTGAAATGATACAGATTACCTTTATGCTTCCAAAAGGCTTCTCAATGCAGGACACCACTTTCTAAGAGTCTCTGACATGGCACTCATTGGTCATGCTGAGAAAAATCCATCTCAGTTTATACACTGCCCTTTAGCTCTTACTCTTGTCTGAAAGAAGAAAAAACCCACAACCTATACATCACTAGCTTTAACAAAACCAAACCAAAACAGAATAAAAAGTTAATCAGAGGGTGAAATGAAAATACTGTCTTTCTGAGTTGTACTCAAAGTTCCAAAAAGAGAAGATGAGGCATATAATTTTGTAACCAGCACTTAGTTATACATACAAATAGTTTTTCACTGAGTTTAAAGACAGTTCCTATGGATTTATGGGAGCACACATCAGAGGCAGAATTGGACAGACTGCAACATTGTAACATATAATTTTAACTACATTTGAACACAAAATTATTTTCTGTTCTCAAACTATGTGTGGAAAAGTACATATTTATACATTCAAGTTTTTTTCTATTATAATACCTAGAAGCTTTGTTCTGAATACCATTTAATGAATTTTTGTGTATGCACACAACAAGCTTATATTCTAAGCACAAATGTGGTTGCCTTTCTATGTCAGCTTTGTGCCTATGGAAGTAAAGTAAATGGAAAAAGGATAAGGGAATAAAAAGCATAGAATTTTTTATATCAACAGAGCACCTATTAATTCTACCCATATGTAAATAATGCTTTTGTTAGGAATGGAGATACGTGATATGTGGTGTTTGTTTTCACACGTATATACGTACCTATATGTCTTTTGATGCTTCTGTGAGACTCAGTACTGGTATATAAATGTAGTAGTACATAAATGTAGTAAAATAGTAGTATAAACGTGTTTTAAATAGTAGTCTATAAATTGCTATGCATTTCTCAAATAGTGTCTAATGTAGACAAATACTAGTGTTTCTCCTTTAAAAGCAGAACTAAACTTGTCATGCTCAAGATTAAACAGTGAGTCTTCCACAATATTGGGAATGTAAAAACGTGAGCTAAAGTCCTAACTACTGAGCTGCTTTTTTTATTTACCTGAAGAGGCAATTAAATAAATCAGTCACTTTTCCACAGTTTTGTTCCTTCTTTTTTCTATCTAGATAACTAGTTTCAGTTAATCAGCTGTCTCTGTCACTGAGGAATGGAAGAAAATGTGTCCAGTTGACAAAGACTTCACACCATCCATATGAAATAGGCCTACATGAGCCGTTCAAAGACCTACTATTATAATTTAGTAAAAAAAAATGTTACTGCCACAACAATAAGTCTGTATATCATTTTGCAAATACTTTGTAGGCTTGGAAACAGAAAGCTTGGTCTAAGCTAACACGGAAAAAAAACCCTCCAACAGAATGTTACAGTCCCACAAAATGGAAAAGGCCACAAAAGCAGGACTTTGTGCATGCAAGTTAGGTTCAGCAAAAAAAAGTTTGTGATAACATCCTTGCAAACACTTCAATTTAGAAGCATCTCCAGCTTCCTGAACCTGTGCATTTCATTCCTTTTGGCTCCAGTTTCTGAAGCTGCTATTTCCTAACCTAAAACTTTTTAATTCCCCCAAGGGCAGAACAAACTACATTCTCTAGCTAAAATAAATCTGACTTTCCTGGGAGACAGGGGGAACTTTCTAGGAGACAAGGGGGGGAAGTGTGAAAAATGCAATATTCTGTTTAAAAGTCAAAGTGATGATTATTTGGCTGCTTGTCCTTAGGGCATATGTGAAATTAACTTCCCAATTTCAATGGTGAAATTGGAAAAAAAAAATCAAAAAAATTCTCAGGGAAATTACTGTGAAGGTGGAAAAAATAACTTTTTTTTTTCCTTTGCTGTAAAAGAATTCCCTCAAAAAACCCTCAAATCTTTCAGATTTTCAGTAAGATTCATAGTCATTCCCTTTCTCTCACTCTTCTCTGACTCAAATACATTTGGAGTAAGTAATAGGAAAAATAATCCCTCCTTAATTCTACAAGACTACAAAAAAATTTGCTTTCAACCAAATACAAAGCACAAGGTTGGCTACAGTAGCAAATCCAGCTATGCAGCAATATATCCTATAACACTGGGAAGAAAATTTCTTTGTCTTGTGTGTTCACACAACTCAGATTTAAAATTAATTGTATGTATTTTTTCTAGGCTAAGTCAACTTTAAGTGCTTGCTTTTTAGCTAGCACTTGCAGAATGACTGAGAACAAATGTAATATCAAATAGTGATTTTTTTACCCAAAGCTTTGTTGTTTGTCAAATACAAATTTTAAGGCTGAACATTACTTCTACTTAAGAATGCTGCTGGATTTTATTATGCCTTCCCAGATTCAGAGTTGATTTACTAATAGTTTAGGTAGTAAACTGCATATCATTCTTAACAAAGTTGTCAATCAGTTTGATGTGTTTAAAAAAAGCTTTTTCTTTTTGCATTAAGATTTTGGTTTGCTTTTTCTTTTAACCCAAATATGTACCCCAATGATTAAGTAGTATAGATTAGTTGTGACCCCAGCAGACTAGGATCACAGCAATCACCTTCTGTGCTTCAGTTTTACTGCCTGCAAAGTGAACCTGATGACACTGTCCTCTTTTGAAAAGTGGTTTGATGAGAAGTGTTGTTTATATGGTAACTAGTTATTAATAATCAATTAAACAAAAGTATGAGTTAGGTGTACTGATGAGCAGAAACAGAATAAAGTTCACCAAAATTACAATCCCTAGTTTGCAGCAACTTGAGGAGGTTAATACCATAGAAGAAATTTTTATTCATAGTCACTCCTGCATTTCTGTGCAGTTACTTAGATTGAAAGTGCTTGATTGACACTGGCTTTTCGCAAAAACCATAAGCATCCTGAGGTCTTTGTCAAGAAGAATCTGATGTTCATGGTAGAAGTTTCTTCCCTCTCAATACTGGGGTCTACTTGGATTTTTTATTTCACATGTCCTCGGCACAACCAGCTGTGTTCTTCAGGCAGCCAGGGCAGTGTGGACTACACTCCTTGGCTGCTGCCTGCCCTAGGGACACACAGGGCTGGGTTTTGTTGCTGTGTGTCAGTCATACCTTCAGGGCAGATGGTACCACACAACCCCAGCTCACTCTAGGCTGGTAAGAGTCACTCACACCCAGACAGTCAGGGTGGCCAGCTTTAGCTGGACCAGGACAAGCCTGGAACCACAGGCCCCAGAGCTGGTGCCCCAGAACACTGTGGGGTCAAGGGTTTTATCACTGAAAGATTGGATCATTTTCCTTTTCATTTCTTCCTCAAGGTTGAAAGGGCAAAGGGAAAACTGTCAGTGCATGTCCATTCCACAAATGAAGACAATGAAATCTTTAGTCTTCCTATTTGTACCTCTGTTTCCTCAGGACTGAATTTCAGTTGAAAGGCACAACATGCCTTCCTCACTGGACACGTCCCATAGTCATTTTTCCAATGATTACAGCCCTCTGAGAGTCTGGTACATCATCATAACTGTAAATAGATGTTCTAAACCCTGTCAAGCTCATAAATGACAGAGCTAGGGCACTGCTGTGCATTGGCAGTGTTCTGGTTATCTGCAGTGACAGGACCACTATAATTCTGAATTCGCGTGATAGATGAGCTTTCCTAGAAATGCCTATGACTCTATTAAGCTAGGTTGTTAATTAGGGAAGGAGATAGTGTTCCTATTACTCTGGTTAGTGTTAATAATGCCTGCAGTAGTCCAAGAATATAATTCCAGCATTACCTCTTTACACATTTGGCTCTAGGTAATTTATGGATAGTAGCAAGTGATACATCCCATAGCTATGAACTCAGTAGCTGCTTGTAGAAAGTTTCTTAGCAACGTATATGAAGCAATTTCATAGTACACTGTGATTTAAGACAGAACCTTCATTAAAGTCTGCTACTTTACAGCTAGAATCTTTCTTTGCAATCAATACATTACCAGCTAAAAGCAGCCTCTCATAAGAGTCTGAGTTATTTACAACTTGCTAGCTTTTTTTCTGTCCCCTCTCAAGAAAGCATTAAGAGTCACAGATATGTGCTCCAATGGATCAGAGTCTGAAGTTCTTGTGTATTCCTTTCTGTTCTGTACCAGCCTTAGGACTGCCTGAGCCTGTCCCAGTTTACCTGGTCTCCTGAGAATGTTTTACTAGGCAGATGCCTCCAGAGAAGAGCTCTCTGACTTTTCAACCCCCTCTCCCCCTGAAGACTCTTTGTCAGGTTCAACCCCAATAAACTTCCCATACTGGAGGGAGCAGGAGACTGCTATTAACACTAAGCATAAGGAAGCCTTAGTTACCCAGCAAGGGTAATCTTATGGCCCTTTTGTGCTAAAAGAAAAGTTTAAAAGAATTCTCTTGGGCTCTGACTGGCTCTTTTGTCTACAACTGGAAAACAGGGCTGGCATCACCTTACCTGGTAACCTTTATAACTCTCTCAAGTGCTACATTTACTATCTGCACATAAGCTATTGTCTCTTCTTTATACCCTGTGATGGAAATAGCCTATATGATTAATGTTTTATTATTACTAGAGATAGTTAGTTTAACCTAAAGACGTTTACACGAAGTACCTCTTTAGTTCAAGCTTTCCATCATTTCCCAGATGCTCTAAACATACCTTCTAGATGCAGAGAAAAGTTCATTCATGCCTCAAGGAGACATTGCTGTGACCTCAGGTCCTACCTGAACTGCTCGTTTAAATCTGGGTACAGCAGACTTCTTGAAGTGGTCAGGGAGCAGCAGCCCACAGTGAGCTGCTGCCTTTCCCAAGCATTTCTCAGACCACGCCATGCTGCAGCCTGCACACGCACCTTGCTATGCAAAACCAGATATGCCAGGAAGCAATCAGCTTATTGCACATATGGCAATTAACTGATTAGTTGTATGTCCCAGCATGTTACAGGACAGGGCTGTGGCACTAGAAGCATCATAGCACTATGCTACTAGATAAGATAAGATCTGCAAAATTGAAAAGATCAGTCAGTGTCACTTAAGGAAGGTCTTTTCTAACCTCATTTAAGTGTTTGTTTGTTGTGTGAATGCTCTTAAACAGTAAAAGGAAGTATGAGATTTAAGAACCTGTGTAACCTTTGGAGTGAAATTAAAAATTAATGAGATAAGAGAACATTGTAAGAGCTACTCTTGAGCACCGGAAAAATCAGATCTTTCAGGATAGATTTTCTGAAAAAGCAAGTGAACTTATCAATTGTTACAAAGAATGGTGCTAAATATTATATGAAATTATAGAAGGGTGGGTAAAGAAGCCTGCAAATTACTTTAATTCTAATGTAATAATTTAACTAAGCCTGTGAAGTGTTTTTTGGTCAGGGGAGTGGAGGGAGTGGGTGTTAAATGAGTCTAATAATGGTCGCTAAGAAACACTAATCCTGAAAGGGCTTCCTCTGCCATATGGACAAAACATGTGTTTGCTAAGGGCAGCAAACAATACAGGGCAAGAAAATCTTTAATGGTTCTTGCAATGGGTGAGTGTGGGCCAGGTGGATCAGCAAAATATTTAAACATACCAACGGCAGCCAAGAATCCTGGTCTAAAAGCGTACAGTATTTCTAAACTGAAATGTATTGCTGCATTATGTCCATATTTAGAACTGCCATTTTTGTTGTCATGATGAGTAGGAGTGTTAAAATGCCAGTTTAAAATTGGGTCTCCAATGTTCAAATTACACCAATACCAAACTCGATGACTGCATCATACCAAGAGAAGCCTAAAGAATATAATTCCATGCACATGCCATGCAGAAAAATATCAAGCATTATGTTTTATAATGCAGTGACTAGTCTTGCTCTATAGCAGAAATTATATTCTTTTTCTGGATGGATTGCTTAATGCATTTCCATAGTTGGTTAAACATGCAGTGATGCCATTTATTGACTGCAAAAGTATTTTTATTTTTTTTTTTTTCTGCTTTTATTATGACATATATGAAGCAACGTTAGAAAATGCCAATGCCCTATCTCACCATGCTCTCTGCAGTGACTGAGGGGCTTTTTTTAAACTTCAGAAAAGAATATTTTATGACCAGTAGTACAGCAATGATACAGGTCATAAATTGCTGAGACAAAATGTCTTATTAATTTTGCAGTGCCCAGGTGGAAAACTGTGATGACAATGGAGGTTTTGTGCAACTTGATTTGACTATTTTGTGTGTTCGCATTGTGCCTTTATTTCCCAGCCAGTAACTGGAAGGAACAGCATCTTCAGCAAGCTCAACCAAATGCAAGATTAGTGAATTCCACACATCTGAGTTCAATAGCTTTTGTAGCTCTGTACCTCTTGTTCCTTTCCATCCTGTCTCTCCTGCCACCATTTACTTCCTCCTGTACTTTTTGACATACTCTGATGAATCCAATACTTGCTTTCTACTCCTTCCAGCTCTATAACATTCTCACAAGCATATTTTTAGGCTGTCTGACATTGTTTCTGAGTAGCATCTCTAACCCAGTCTTGATAACTTTTGTAGACTACCCTTTTCCTGTCATGATTCATAAAGCTAGCTGGATGTAACCTGTGTTCTTGTTTATACTAGTAGAGATAATTCAAAAGCTAAGCTATTGGGGAACTGGATCACTTTTTTCATCTATCTGCATTTTTAACAAAATAAAAGTTTATGTACTCATTTCCATACCTAACTCATAGATAATTGACTTGACAGTAAGAGGCAGATTTGGTACCAGCTAACTTTTACAAAATAGGATTCCTTTAGAAGAGCAGAAACTTAATTCCATTGCAAAAGAAAGTATTTCTATAATATAAAAATGGCTGGACAAAAGCAGCCTTTTTCTTAATTAAACACTTCTAAAACAATTTAATACAGATAGAATTAAATTAATAATGACACAGAAGTAATTTCCTTCCATATATAGTGAAACTTCATCTCCCCAAGCAGCAATCTCTATATTAGGTATTTCCTGACCCAGAAAGTAATAAACTATTTATTTCCTGTTGAAATGTGGCTTGGTATGCCTGAAAAGAAGAAAAGTAGAATTTCATGTAGGTGTTAACAATTACCATTAACAGCTCCTCTGTAAAAAAAAAAAAAAAAAATTATCAAAAATACCATCTGAACTTCTGTCACAGTTACAGGGGCTGGGACCAGTTTATCATTATGTGAGTATAACCAAAAACTGTGCATTCTATACCTTCTATATCATTGCTCATGGGCTGTTAACAAAATCATTGGTAGCAGCTGCCCAGGACAAACCTCACACTCCAGGCTACAACAGATAAGGAAAGAGATCAGAGGAGGTGTTAATGCCTTGACACCCAGCAGGAGGAGTCCTCCCTGTTAATGGGCCATCATGGACCCAGCTGCACTGACAATGGCCCAGCTCATCAATGAAACCAAAAATATCCTACCATCCAGAGTTAAATGACCCACTGTGAAACTCTGGGCCCTTGAGGGGAGGTACTGGACATTCCCACTGAACCTGGGAATATATAAGGTTCTGGTTTGGGGACTTGGGGACTGCTCATTGGATCCAGAGGGAGAGCAGAACTCCAGCAGGACTGTGACTGCCACTCTCGGCCATCATTCCTTCAACAGAACTGCGACCACCACCCTGACTGACGGGTTTCCTTCCGTCTGCTGTGCACCCAGGGGAACCACCCAGTGCCCAGCACAGGAGTTCACGGGCACTGTGCTGTTCCTGCCCCAGGGTGCTGGGTTGTTCTTTGTCCTTGTGGGTCAAAGACAGTATTTTCACTGTGTATCATTGTATACATATATTCTAATCCTTTTAGTACATTGTAACTCTGACTTGTGGTCTCTTTAAATTCATTCTCCCGCTGGTTTTCTTCTAAACCAGCACAATTTCACAACCATTTCTCTTCTGCACTTACAAAGGTTGTATGTTTTTTATTTCAAAATGGATGGCAATGCACAAAAAGAAAATGTTCCTCCATTCTTATTTATTTTCTATCTCACAGAATTCTATCTACCCACTGAAATCTCATTTCTGCCGTTTGCCAGCTCATTGCAGAATTTCTCACTGTTCTTTGTGAGCAGCAAAATTAGGATAATTGAATGAAAGGCAAAGCTGAATTTAAAACATTTTGTAAAGGATATTCCAGGGACACGGGAGGCAGGAAAGGGCAATGATACAAGATTGAGTCAACCCAGAAGTAAATTCATTTGTGATTCAGGAAAACAATATAAAATAAAACATTTAGATCTCCTACAGAGCTCCAGATGGGACTCACTAACTGTGGAGATTGGTGACAGTGAAACCAGGCAGACAAAACTGACCTGCAAATGTGGTTTCAAAGGCAAACAGCTGCCTGAGGTTAAAAACAACAAAACCCCCCAAGAATACAACCAAAGAGAAGCTTTCTCCGCACACACATACTACATCACACTTGGCACAAATGAGACAAAGCTTACCTGTGGAGCTTCCTCCTGCTTCTATCCTTTACTTGTTGTTGGCTAGCGTAAGGATGTGTGTGATGATCAATGGTATGCTAACACCACCTAGAGAATATATACGATGGCATGTCCAGAAGCAGATCACTTGTGAAGAGTCCAATATACCTGAACCAGAAAGATTGTTTCCATTTAATCTCTGACACACTCCTAAGTCAACAGTCAGCACTGTTAAATTAAACCAAAGGAAAGTCTTATTTTACAAAATCCAAACTTACTTTTACAGTGTTGGGATGCAGGATCAACAGTGTGCAGACAGGACACATGCAGGATCCCTGTTTTAGCAATGAATATGCACTCTCTCTGCTTGGTGGGGAGGAAAAAAAAAAGAAAAAAAAAATTCTGAGTCTGCTTATACATTTTTCTTTGAAGAATTGTCATATACGACAGAGATAGCAGAGGACAATCTCTCACCTCCTACAGAGTCATGAGCCTTTACTTAATTCTTCACTTATTCAGAGAAACCCTGCACTCTTGATGCACACTGAAATACCTTGACTGTCTGGAGGAAAAATGGCTCTATTCAATATGTCCAATTGCATGACTAGAACATCTCTACCTCCACCACCATGTATAGTTTGAGGTGAAAATGTCTACAGCTGGTGGCCTGCCCATAGAGCAAAATCCAATCCAAGGAGGTGAGCTGTGGTGTAAGCATTCCCAGTTGTTACCAGAAGAAGAGGTTAAATTTAAATGCCTCTTCAATTTTGCAGTGAGGAATAAGAGATAAGAATGTATACTCTGGATTTTAAGTAATAACGTGACCAGTCAGTGTGCAATCCTCTTAATAATTCCGATGTGTGGTTATTTTGTGCAGCCAGGTTGACTGGTTATTTTCCTCCAAAAATGACAGGAGTGCTCCTACTGAATACCCTAGTAGGTCCCATTGAAATGAAAGTGCAGTTGGGCTGACTGTGCTATGTTAATCTATAACAACAGTGTTCTCTCCTTCAAATATAAATTAATCTCAGGATAGACACCTTCAGCCATACCAGAAAAAATAAAATAAAATAAAATAAAAATTACTTATAGAGCTCCAAAGAACAGTGTAGCAAAGTTAAAAACAACTTACAAAAGAAAAAAAAAAATTTTAAAAAATTAAAAAAATTAAAAAAACATACAACAAAACACCCAGAAAGAAAAGACCTTTTTGCTTTTTTTTCTTCCTCATATCAGAGAATGACTGCATCACATAACTTGACCTGTGACAAATTTTATTTTGTGTCCTATTAATAGGTACAAGCTCCAATGGAAGACTAACATCATGCTGTGTTGGTATTGCTCTGACAAGCAATACTCTTTCTTAAATAGCTAGGTCAGAGGAACTAGGTCAGACTTTTTTTTTTTCTCCAGACTCTACATTGTAACACTCTGAAAAGCCCCCTTCTCCTATTGGAAAGCTCTTTTACTTTTTCTGGAGATTAAACCTAGTGAGAAGTATCCCAAGGTTGAAGGAAAATGGGAACATGAAGAATCAGCTGAAAAGGAAGAGAACATGCACACAAAAAGAAGCCATGGAGGTGGGACCAAGGGATGAAGAGGGTTGCACTGGCAACTCAAGTACTATCCCATTTAAGTGTTCCATCAATTTTTGACTTGCTAGTAAATAGCCATCATGAAAAAATTTTTTACCTGGCATGGCTATGCTTAAGTTGATGATAATCAATACCTGACTGATTGCTTAGAAAGGCTGGATTTGTGGTTTGTGGGGTTCCCAGATACATCTCATCTTAGCACCTGCAGCTGATAAATGCAGTTGTGATAACCTCTGCTTACTGCTATTATTTCTATAATTGACTGCTTATTCAAGAGCAATTGATTGATTATATTATTTATATCCCATTCTCCCTCCTTCATAACCATGAGTAATATTTGGAGAGATTCAAATAAATCAGTGTGGGATAAATTACTTGCTTTACTATTGACTAAGCATGCCTGATTTCAGTTAATTCATAATTAACAGTTCCATCTGATCGAGTCCTAACACTGTGTACTGAAATATCTAAACTGCAGATAATCAGGGAAGCTGCTGTTTAACCAGAAAGTTTCACTTATAGGTAAAACTGGTACCAGAAGATTTCACAAGATAATGCATCTAGTTCTTACTACTCAATATCACAGTGGCCAGACAGGAAATATTCTTCAACCCTTGGAAGACTTTAATTTTTTTTTTAATAATACTGCATGTATAAATTTAATGTTTGAATTACTGTGAAAAATAAATATTGGGAAGGTACTGAAAAATCAAGGTAGGAAATGTTTTCTCACCATTTTTTTCTCCTTTCTTGAGTATCAGTGAATACTAAGTAAAGAGCAAGTAAGTCAAATGGAACAACTCCATATATATCAAAAGATTTCCACTGAGAATCACACATACACAGAGTGTTTTGGTACAGTTGGAAACGGTAAGACAGAAATCATATGTTCTAGGATATTAACAGAAATAATTGTCAATATGAGTACCATGGTGAATAAGGTTTCTGTTTACACAAAAAATGTGCTGAGATGAATGTGTAATTTCTGTGCGCTTGCTGAGATACTAATTAAGGTAATCAATACATGGCAGGAAATGGCAACACTTTAAAAATCATTGTTCAGGGGTTAGATATACAAAATGAGCTTTACAAGAAATGGTACTCATCTAATATTTTCAATCCATCTAAAGCACTAATTCTAGAATATAATGCTATCGCTCACTTTATTACAACTACAGGAATCAATTAACATAATGTCATCACAGCTCACCCTTCCCTTCTTTAGTTGAAATTTCAAATTATTAATTGACTCATGTGCAGTAGATGGCACACATAATCCTCTGTAGACTGGAAACAGCAGTTTCTCAAAGAGAAGCTGCACCCTAAGCTGCCTAATGGCCCTTGTCACTCTAGCAGGTAATTAAAAGGCTTCCCACTTTGGCAATTAGCCAGGAAAAGAGTAGACAGAATGCTCCACTTGTAAAATGAAGAATGAAGCTCATACTTCCAAGACAGAATGATAATATTTTGCAATTCTATAATGTCTTTTCTTCAGGGATTTTAAATAAATTAATAAACCTTAATTAATAGGACCTTGTAAATTCCCTGGGAAATACTTGTGCTATCCATTATAAAAAAGTATAAAAAGGAATTAATTGCCTCAATTTCCACTGAATCATTATTTTTGGATGCCTCAGCACTGGTGAATTTAGTCGCATTATTATGTTGGGGGAAATGATGAGTATTTCTGATCCCAATAAAACAAAAAGAATTTTTCATGCTCAGCATCATGTAAGTCAGACTTTGGATGTATTTTTTGTGGCGACCAGAATTCACACACAGTATTAGCACCATTTAAGAGGCAAACACTTGAAAATTAACCTGGTGCCAGGCAAAACCTTGTTGCTAATGCAGATACACTAACACAAAGTTATTATGTAATGTTAGACATAATGGTAAACGTAGCCAGTCATTCATTTTGGGGCACTTAAAGTTATATTTGTACTCCAAACATTTGAAAAGAACTGTATATTGATGTTTTGTCTGGTCATATGATCAAATCATATATTCCAGCTATTCAGAGGAATTCTGTGAGAATTTTCTTTTCTGCAACGTTAGGATGAGTCTCAGCTATTAATGGAGGTAACATCGATGATTATAAACAGCAAAAGCAGTCTGCAGTGGAGTGTTTATTACTATCATATGTTTTAAAAAGAATTTAAACTATATTTTACATTTGTACTTCAGGTAAAACATCTTAACAATTTTTTAACTGACCTGCATACATAACAAAAGTATAAAACCAAAAAGCTGTAAAAATAAATTATTTTGTCAGCAGACTAGTATGGTTTTAAAAAATACGGTTTTAAAAGAGTTCTTGAAAAGAGACTGAAAATATCCTGAATGGAGATTTTCTTTTCAGGAACTTCAGATTTTAATCAAAATATTTCTAATTAGGGAACTTTTGGAAGGTGTTCTGTCAAATACATGTCCAAGGACACACTAGCAGTTATAAAAGATGAAAACTTAGTGTATGGTTGTAGATATCACATACCTTAACGCAAAAATTTCTAACAGTACTTAAGTTAGCAAGTTACTGGAAAATAAATTAACTTCTATTTAATGCAGCAAGGCTAAATGAGACCACAACTAATAGGACACATTCCAGCACAGAAATATACTGCTACTAATGAAAGAAAATATTTAAGTATCAGTGCTTAATCAGTTTCCTTAACTAGCTCATAGAAAACAAAATAGTGAACTTGAAAAGTTCTTTAAAAGGAAAGTATCTTACTTCTATCATTTTAACTTCTCAAATTAAATAAGGGAAAAAAAATCAATTCCCACAGTATTTTTTAGATGGAATATTAAACAAGTTTTTTTGGAATTACATAGCAAGGAGTTCTAATTCCTGTTAAGAAAAATAAATCTCTAAGCAAACATAGTAAATAAAAAAGCAAAATATTGGGAAAATTTAAGAAAGTGGTACCAAAAATAACCACAAGTAGATATATACAGTATAATTGTTAACATGATTACAAATTGATAGCTATTTTGAAAACAAACAGAGGTTTCTTCTAATGGCTAGAAATAAATTAACAGCTTACTTCTGAAAGAAATAAAGTAATTTGTCTGCTTACTCTATTCTTTCGTTGATTTTATCCTGACTTGAAGCTTATCTGATCAAGTCAATAAAATGGCAGAAAACTAACCCAGGAAAAAGTGCTTTTCTGTTTTAATGATAGAATGTTTGTTTCTTTGCCAATTTAGCAAATTCAATTTACTACTGTATTTTAAGATAAGCATCGGAACTGCTATAAGACACAGACCAGGAAACAAATATCTGCAAGCCAGAATTTGGGAATGAGATCTTTTGATGGAAGTAAGCTGTCCATTCAGCTGTGATAAGAAATAGCACCCTGAGAAAGTATACTCTTCTTTCTCATTAGCTTATGGAAGGAGGAATTATAAAACCCTCCTAAACTGATTAAGTCAGTCACTCT
>NW_008585069.1:25367-30082 GCF_000691845.1 Merops nubicus
TTCGTTTTGTTTTTGTTCTGAACCTCAAGGATTATTTGGCCCAACCTTTCTTGGCAAAAGCCCAGTCTCGATAACATGGCCCAGCACCCTGTCCAGCTCAAGTTGTGTGAAAGGAGTGATTTTTATAGCAAGGTTGGTCTCCACCTTGTAAGTCTTCTGATTCACATAACATTGCAACAAAGGACAGTTTGAAAAGGGAAAGCAGAAGCTGCTGAACAGAACATTCATGTATTTTCAAATATAAGAGATATTGAAAGTTTTGGATGTGCTTCAAATGCTTTTTGAGGATGATCTCTTATAAATCATCCTAATTTTGCACAATAAGGTTTTTTGGTGCAAAATCGATTGGATGCAGTTTTGTTGTAGTTTGCTGTTGTTTGGGGATTTGGGTTTTTTGTTTGTTTGTTGGGACTTTTGTTTTCTTCGGTTGGGGTTTTGTTTGTTTGGTTGGTTGTTTTTTTGTTTGTTTTTGTCTATTACTTGATAATTCAGTTCATTTATACCAGCAATTAAGTTGTTTTAAATTTGGCACTTACATAGCAGGCCTCTACAACAGGTCAAGTACTGCCCACAAATTTTGTAATCTGTGTGGCCTTCTAGCATCTTGAGCTGTCTGCATATGCACTAGTGTACCAAGTTTTTCTGGGGTAGAGTTAATTTTCTTCATAATAGCTGGTATGGGGCTGAGTTTTGGATTTGTGCCAGTGTTGATAACAGAGATATACACAGAGTCAAGGCCTTTTCTGCTTCTTACCCCAACCCATCAGCGCATACACTGGGGGTGCACAAGAATCTGGGAGGGGACACAGCTGGGACAGCTCAACCCAACTGACCAAAGGGATATTGCAGACTATATGACACCACACTCAGCAATATAAAGCTGCAGCCAAGGATGAAAGAGGGAACATTTGGAGTGATGTCATTTATCTTCCTAAGTAACTGTTACGTGTGATGGAACCCAGCTTTACTACAGGGTTACAGACTGCCATGCATAATCCACTTTGCAGTAACTGCTGGCCATGTATCAATACATCATGATGATGCCAAGTAAAAGAAAAGCTGTCCCTCATAAAGGGCCTGTATAACAACTGGATAAATAAGTTTTTGTGCCTGGGGAGAGGGCTGGCTGGCAATCAGAGGCTTTTTCTCTTTCCAGTGACACTCTGTTCTCCCAAGGCAACCCAGTGTCTGCCTAAACTTAAAGCTTTTCTTAAGAATTACATAATCACATGTGATGTCATGCTTTAGCTCCCTGTATGGCAACTTCCTAGGTCAATATATAGGCTTTGGAGGATCATGGATTATGGTAATGATCATGCCACTCTTACATGTTCTGCTGCTATAAAACCACAGCCACTCCAGCCTAAAAGGCTGCCTTCAGCAGATGAACTTCAGGGATAATCCTGTGTCAAGTCAGGCAGCTGTGCACACAGACATGATTTGGCCTTCATGACCTTTCCTTCTCTATCCAATACATGCTATAGACCTCCCCTGGAAGGCCTCCAGTCTTCAGTTACCATTTCTTTCTATAGGGAGAGAAAATGAAGCTCAGGGTGACAAGGAACAGGAATTGAGATCGCTGGTACTTGCTTCGTTTTTGCTCCCATATTGTACATGATTCTTATATTCTCAGTAATGTAATTACTACACAGCAAGGTGGACCACATAAAAACAGTCTGGAGATTATCTCTGGCACTCTTAGAGCTTTGTCAGGAAAAACAGTCCTTAAGGAGACATTTCTACCTGACCTGTCACCTTTTTTTCCTTCTCTCTGTGAGTCCCAACCAATTGTTTAGTTTCTATACACCATAAACAAATGAACAAATAAGCAGAAATCATCAAATAACAAGAAAACAAGTATTTCCCAAGCCTAGGATTTTTTACTCTTGGTGCAATACTGTAGCGAGCCTGTTGCTATCCTCTAGCACACTGCTCATGTTAAATGACTGTATAAAAGGTAGCATGAGGTGAAATTGCCAAAATGGGATCAGGGATCTAGTCACAGATTTAGAGAAATTCAGCCCAGAAAAAAAGTTCTATAGTAAATGGCATCACACTGACTTCCTCTGGATCACAGACTAAAAAGGGGAATAAACTGAAAAAGGATAAGCTTTTTCACAGTCCAAGTTATGTAAGAGCATCCATACAGGATCATGTCTTGTTTTCCAGGAAGCTGAGTACTCCCCTGCACACTGCTGAACTGACACAAATAGGTTTTCAGTGACCACACTGCAAGACTCTTAGATACTTGCTGGTGTTGTTAACAGTGAGATTTGGACCACAGCAATTTTGCTGAAATCTGTGCAGAGTTTATCTTTTGCTTTTAACCCACATTTAAAGTAAATATATTATCAAAGAGACTGCAAATCTGTAGAAGCCAGATCACAGAACGATCAGAAGAAGTAAAAGGGATGCAGACACTTTTGTCACCCAGGCTCAGCATCAGATAAATATTCCCCATTGCCCTTGAGCACCCTTCTCCAAAGCAGCCTGTCCTCCTGTCATCATAGGCAACCCAGCACACCATCTCCACGAGCAGCCTGGACCCTGCCTCTCAATGGGCATGCTTTTGCTCACATCACACATACCCTTTTGGTGAATCCTATTCCACTCAGTGGGACCAGGGTATAAGTAAACCCTGCTGGGGAGGAGGGAACTCTTGAAGGAGGAGACATGAAACCATCCAGTAACTTGGGTATTTTGTTGACCAGTTGCCCAACATAGAGTATTATTATTATCAGGCAAACTAAGAGCCAAATTCCTCCCTCTGCCCTTACATCATATACGAGAGATCCAAGGTGCTAAACCACCAGTAGGAGGAATAAGTTAATAAGCTCATTTACAGCATAGGATGTGAAGAAGGGAGCAAGCTGGCCAAGGAGCCAAGACATGGGAGGTAGAATTAGCCTAGCCATGAGTCCAATTATGTAGTAGAGATTCATCTTTCTCCCCACAAACCTGGGAACTCCACTTGCTATATACAATCAGGTAGCCTTTCTGACAATCAGAATCCCAACACAGCACACCTGCTATGCAGACACAACCCCACTGCAGACAGAGTCAGCTCTTACAGAGGTGGCTTCTTGCCCCACCTCCAAGTTAATGTGGAAGGTGGGGGCACATGGTGGTGATCTCCTAATCAATTCCCACCCAAGGCTGGCCAGACCCTGGGTGAAAACTTATCAGGAGAGTCTTTCTTGCCTTGCTGTGGACATCATCCATACACCAACCCTCATTCAGGGATGCAAGTTTAAACCCCAAAACTTCGTATAGGTCTGTGTCTGAGGCAACTAGTGCAGACACTAGTGGCATTATGTTCCAGAGGAGCACAGTGAGGATCCAGTAAGGGTGGCTCCAAAACTAGTGGAAGTCACCCTTTCTGATTTTCTTGGAGCCCTTTAAGCCAAATGCCTTCCGTGTAATCGGGATTTAGGTGTCCAGCTGTGGTTTTGTTTGCCTGCTGGCTCTCTGTGCAGTGTGTCTACCTTACAGTCAAAGATCAGTTGAGAAGGGCACCTTTGCCTGGCCTCCCCTGATTCCTGAGCAGCACAGTTTCCAAGATCTCCAGGACTGTTCAGCATTGTATAGTTGAAGAAATTGATATGAAGGCATAAGAAAAAAAACAAAAGACAGAGTGGCATATGTAAGAAAAGCTGAAGGAAAGAATGCCAATGGAGTAATGTTCAATAAAAGATGAGAAGTATGCAGAACACAGAAGAGAAAGAATGTGATTTTGTATTTGTTTACTTCATCTCCAAGCAGGGGACTTAACTGGCATGTAAAGTATTGAACAGACAACTGAATATATATAAAAGGAATGAACAATGGGCAAACTATCATATTCACATCTGCTTTGTGTGCAGATGGATATTTTCTGCCTTTCTGGGTAGAGCATCATACCTTCTAAAGGTGTTTTTTTGTTGTTGTTGTTGTTTTGTTTTGTTTTGTTTTGTTTTGTTTTCCAAGGGTTTAAGAGCTTTGTAAAGGTTATGTGTGGCTTGGGAAGGGCTGGCTCTTTGGCTTGGTATTTAGCATACTCCGTTATTGTTCTGTTAGACTGCTGTGTCCTGCAAGTTTTCCCAGAAAACTGTGAAGTCTTAGGGCCTTTTTCTTCCTATATTAGGAATCATCTTACTAAATCACTTCCCACATGTTGTTTTGCCAATTAATCCCATGTATTCCTTTATACAACTGTCTTAAATGCTCATTTTTATGTCTCTCTTGTTACAGTGTACGTGCAGAGTGTCACTGCGTTGATTCCAGATATGAGCTGTATGGTTTGGTCTTATTTACAAATACTTTATACATAAATTTTTTATAGGCAGATACAGACACATAAGCAAATTCTGGTCAAAAATAATGAAAAAGAAATCCTTCAGGGCAGCAAACAGAAATACTAGCAAAATAAAATACAGAAGGCAAAAATGAGTGGAGGAGGAAAGCATAATACCTAAGGGTGGTAGTAGCCTGCTAAATCTGATTACTTAAAATGAAAAAAGGGTAGTGAGAAAATGAACCTAAAAGCACAGAGATAATGAAAGTTTGAGCTTCTCAAATAGGAACAGATTTCATTCAGCTCTTAGGAAATAGGTTGATGTAACCGTTTTAGTAGTGAAGAAGATTCAACGATATCTTGTAAAGGTTTTCATCAGAAGTGTTAGGTCAACTGTAGCTTCTTTAGTGGTAATCGGCTGTTGTGGTTTGAGGCTTGGAAT
>NW_008585070.1:0-7574 GCF_000691845.1 Merops nubicus
ACCTTTCAACCAGTTCTTGATCCAAACCTTTTGGCAGCCAGCATTCTTTTTGCTATAATTCAGAATCCGAGAATAGTAAAGGGTTGGAAGGGACCGCTGGAGAGTCCAGTTACTTATGCTAAATCATGAACCTTTCTAAAACTCAATTTTACTTTCTGCTTCCATGGCAGTAGATTCCCTTACAAAAAAGCAAGTGCAAATGCAACCTTCTTCCCGTTTTCCCAGGCTCTATGTCACTTAGTGCTTCACAGTTGCCTTCAGAGGCTGCTCCTAAAGCTTAGTGAATCCTGCTGTGAATCCGTCAGTGAATCTGCTGGTGGTTGGCAAAATAAATTTGACTCAGCAACTTTCTCTCCTGTCCCTTCTTTTTATGACTGAGCAGCATAACAAGGAGTGATCTACAAGTAAGGGTTGGGGTTTTTTTTGGACGTAAGAAGCAGATGTACTTGTCATGTGTGCTTCCATATAAATAAGAGCAAATGATACCTAGGACTGTTTTGTCAAATTGTGGGCCAGAAGATTGGATCCTGTATTATAGCATGTCCAAACTTAGTGAAAACATCACACTTGTGGTTTTGCATTGTGTGCCACTATACTGAAACAACTTTAAACTGTACCTATCTCAAGTATACCCTGTTGACCGCTTAAAATCATTAACCTGATTATGAAAGTCAGTCCTAATTTACTAAATTATCATGCTGAGCCATCAGCAACAGCCCTCAGTGTGGTGACTGTAATTCTCAAGGTAACATGGAGCAATCTGAGATCAATGGCACCGTGGGCTGACCATTTCACAAGGCTGAAATCTTCTGTTTGTCTGCAGTTGGAAATTGTCTGTCTCCTCTTAAATTTCTGGGTTTTTAAGTAATACTGTGGGGAATTTTTCAAATGAAATGGAAAACCAGTATTTTTTTTTGTCTCATTAAAATATGCCTTGTTATTCTGAACAGATTTTTTTTTTCTGTTTTCTTTAAAAAACAAAACCAAAACCACACCTATCTTAGATATTCAGGATGATTTTGATCAGTTTCAAAAAACAGGAGGGATATACAATATTTTGATTGATCTCTCTTGTTGGGCAAATAAGTTTTAAAGCTTCATGTTGCTGTATAAACCACTTGAAAAGAGTATGATGCACAAGATTGAAGGTCATGTTTCTATATATGTTTTTAGGGTGTTTTCACACCATAGACTATTAAGTTAGAGAAACCAGAAATACGTAGCTGGGTATGGCTTTTGGACAGCTCTGCTGATACTGAGATGGCTTTGACAGCATTGTGGTGAAGAGACATCCTGCAAAAACATTGATCTTGTATACAATGAAAACAAGATGTTTCAGCTGCAGGGCTATTCCAAAACTGTTTGATGTGATCTCATTACTATAATGCTTGAGAAACTGAGAAGAAAGTACTGGAATCTGTGATATCTTTTGTGTCATGGATCTCCCACAAAAATTACTTCTTCTACTAGCCAAATAACTGGAGTAAGATGAAGTGTATTTATGACTGTCTCATAAGTATTTTCAATGTGAATGCCTTGTTTGAAAGATTAACTGGCAAAGATAAGGTGTCTTACACAGCCCTCAGGCATGGGTGACAAAAAACCCACTCGTTATTGGTGTCAACTCAGGCTTTCCTATAGAAATGATAGGCAATGCTGAGCAGGAAATGAAATTACTCTGTAAGGAATGAACTGCACTCTAACAATATATTCTCCTGATAGATACAGTAGAGTGGTTTCCATTCATCCAGACAGACTCAATGTTCACTTAAGTATCTGCTTTCTGGAGTATGTGTTATGCATGCAGAGTGCAATACGAAGAACGAAGGGGAGGTGTTCTCAGCTTTTGTTGGGTCTTGCCATCTTCCTATGCATCCCTGGATAGGAGCAAATTAGTCTGAGAGGCTATATCAGAAAGTAGAAGTAAAGCTCTCACTTAGAAAAAAACAACATATTCATAACTGAAAAGTGCAATATTCTGGTGAGCAAAAGGTCGTCTTCTCATTTTGACCTTGAAAGCCACAAAAGGAAGCGAAAGACAGCGAGCCCTTCAGTGTGTAGGTTATGCAGCCACCTTGGGTGTTGGTCTTGAGGATGTGAGCAGGAAGTCAGCATGGTGTAGACAGAAATATCTTTTGATTTAAGGAGAAGAAATTAATCCATAATTTTTCAGCAAATGATCTTAGATGTCTTCACTGGTAAGTAAATGACTGTGAGTAAAGAAAAGTGCTTCAGAATGATAAGGTTATGGTATGGGTGTCATTATTTTCCACAGAGCTTTTTTCTTAAGGCAAATATTTAATGTATAGCTTTTTAAATTCCTGCCTGTAGTTAATTAGGATTGTTAATCATGTATAGAGAAAGCAAAAGCATTGCTCAGTGCAGTTAATCAGAGAGTTGTGAGAGAGAGGTTGAAAGCGTTCCTTTTTACAGCCAGGATTTTCTGTACAAATGTAACAGCTAAATACCCTTTTTTTTTGAGGTACTGAGTCCGAGCTCTTCTGAAAACCAGTTCTCTGATTTACAAGTCTAAATACTGGATTTGTATTTCTGACTTTAAATATGCAAACCAACAGATTGAGGTACATAATTTGAAAGATTAGTGTCAGCAAGTACATTCCTAGGTATTGTGGCTGTTTTTGGAAATCCAACAGAAGTATATATATTCTATAAAAAACGTTTGTCTGCCCCTTTCAATGAGTGTTAAATTGTTGTTAAGAGCAAAATGTAACCTTGGCAAATGGCATCTGCAGACAGCTGAGGTTTGGGCTGAAAATGGAATGTCTAGAATGAAGTAATTAGGGAGGATAGTCGATACTTGTTAATGAAGGCAGTGCTTGTGATCTCTTTGAAGGGGGAGCAAAGCAAGGTTGCTCTTCCTGTGGTGCGTTATTGACTTGCAACAGCAGCTGCTCTCTCCTTGCATGGCTCATCCATGGAGTAATTGACTTGCTTTCTTTAAGAATAAGTAACCTGTTTTCCAAAAGTGATGGAAATAGTTCCAGACAAATGTGAGACACTTAGAACTGCAAGGAGTATATCTGGGTACCTTATGTGTGCACACAATTACAAGTGGGGGTTTTTTTTTGGTGGGATTTACAAGCTCCAATAGCTGCCTTTTAAGAACAATTTTCACATTTTTAAATGTAGCTTTGATTTTTGTTAAATTGATCCACCTAACAAGGCTTTACTTTTCATAACCTGAAGTAGGGGCATCTAGTCTGTGAAATGCTTGCTGCTGTGGAAGGATAAATGAAACAGGAGGTGCTTGCCAGACAAGCTTTAGAAATTCTTTTCTGAGTGATTAAAAAACCACTCTGAGAAAGACTGCTGCTGTATAATTCCATTAACTGTATGGGATGCCTATGCAGTAGCAAAGCATGTTACTGCCCTTGAATTTGCATTTTGTCCACTCCTTTATTTGTGCTGTTACTGTGAACTATTATTCTGCTTTTTTTTCCTGAGATGCCAAGTTCTAGGAGGTGATCAGAATAGTCAGCTTGTGGCAGTAACCTCTTCTTTATTGTAGCTGTCAGAGCGAGTTTGCCAGGATCAAAGATGGAGATAGGGTATCTATTAGAAAATTAGTCTTTGCATGGCACTTCTTTCAAGGCTACTCTAAACCTGGCTTAAGATGAAGAACATGTCACTGGGGTCTCTGTTATGCTGTTTCGTTCCACTGTTACAGAAGAAAGTACCAAAGATGGAGAGCTGCTCATTTTCCCATGAAAGAGGAAAACTACTAATTGTTTCCTGTTGGTTCAAGGTAAATAAAAGAGAATTTTTGGGAATTCCAATGTGAAACATTATTAACTTTTAACCAGTTTTATTCAAGGTAGGTGCACTACTGCGAGCAAGAAAAACTAGTACAAAACTGTTTCTTCAGCTTATTCTGCTTTTTATATTTATTAGCATGATTTGATAGTGACTAAGGCTGTTTCCAGAAACCGAGCTAGGTCTGTTCTAAATTAATAGTTGCAAGATGGTGCGGTGACAGGTCACTGGTGCTTATGGTGAGCTTTAGATTGCCAGTCAAATCTGACAGGTATTTGAAACTTCCTTGCTGTGATGTTTGAAAGGTGCCCACATAAACTTCAGTGGAGTTGAGCTGCTGGTATGTTAAAACCAGTTCTAGACCTGTATTTATCAATGGCTTTCTTTTGAATGGTTTATGTTCTGATGTTTACAGTTCTCTACGTTTTTTGCACTAAACTTAGTGTGGTGGGATCTTGATCTAAAGGTGGAGGCTACTTCAAATACTGCTTCTCTGCTTATGGGTAGAGGGCTATGATTTCACCTAGGTGTAGGGGCTTTAGAAGGGGTAGTGTTGTTTACACTGGTATGACTGGGGAAAGAAAAAAGGTGTCATGGTTTGGACCCAGACAAGTGCTGAGCACCACATAGATGCTCACTCACTGCCCTCTCAGACTTCCCTGCTCCTGCATGGGAAGGAGAAGAGGGAGAAAAATACAAAGCCCCATGGATTGAGATAAGGAGAATTTAATACAACAATGCAAAAGGAGAAGTAAACAACATTAGTAACAATAACAATAGTAAAACAATACATAAAGCAAGTGATAGAAACCAGACAGAGTTAGCTCTGAACCAGTCGGTGCCATCCCACACCTAGACCTGGCCTGGCCCCGACACTTGTATAGTGGGCATGACATCACTATGGTATTGACTGTTTGGCTGGTTCTGTTGCCTATCTTGCCTGCGGCCCCCTCCCAACTTCTGGACTAAATTAACCCTGTCTTAGCCAACCCAGGAAAAAGGGGTAGAAAGTCAAGCTTTTGAGTAGATTGAACTTCACCAAAATTAAATGTTGCAGTTGAAGCTCATTTTCCCCTCTCTTTCTCTCTCTGGTAAATTTGCTTCCAGTGCTTAACTTGACATGCAACTGAGGCCTTGTTTGAGAAAAGATAACCACAAAGCACAAGTCTTGTATCACTAAAGAATGAGCTAGATTTGGTCTATCTGTTTGTACTGTTTGACAGATGAAAAGCCTTATTTAGATTTAGATGCTTCCTCTCTGCTGTCTTGATGGAACTGTGAAGTCGTCCTTCGATGGTGCTGTGTGTTCTTTGAAGTAAGGAGGAAAGAAAATGATGTTTTAAACAAGGCATTTGTGTTGTAGGAGTTCTGAGAACACAGCTGAAAGAACTGATGTTCTGAGTATAAAATGCCATTTTCAAGGGCAACATTAGCTTAGAAGAAAGTATATTAAAATTATACTGCTAATTCTAGTTCTGTAAATTTTACAGAACCCAAGCGGAGGGGGAGGAGCATTTTTGTAAATCCCAAGAACAAAGCATAGTTGAATGATATTTATCATTGTTTCTAGATAAAGTGTAGTCTATCACTTTTAAAAATCCCTTCTTATCTTCCTAAGCTACTTCTTGTATGTCTAAAGTAACAGGGACAAATCAAGCCACCTACATTCAGAAAATTGTGAAAATGTCTGGTTGTGCCAAACCTATGCTCACCTCTCCTGTAAACTGTATCAAGTGGGGACTTAAAAATTCCTGGTAATAATCACCTGTTACTTCTGTATTAACTTTGAGAGAGAGTCCAGAATACTCAATTTCAGCATTAGTCAGATATATAACCCCAGGGCCTGCAGTGGTCTCAGGTAGAACTGCAAACACCACAGTTGTTAACTGAAGTTTCCATCCATAATGTACTTTAAGAAGGAAAAAGGGAGGTGAAACAAAAATGGAAGTTCTTTCCAAACACAGAATGAAGGTTTTCAGTGGGTTGTAAATGAAGGGTCCTGTGTTGTACTGGGGTGGTGCTATCTGCAATCTGCTTAGCAAAGCTTTCACAAGAGGCTTAAGTGTTGGTTTGGCCATACTTTTTCCACCCTTTCTTCCATGGGCTGCAGACTGTGGAGGAAGAAGTAAGAGGGTTGTAGTGTGACTAGGATGTAATGTGTGTGGTTTATGTTCTTGTACTGCTGATACTCATACAGACATGCAGCAATTGGAAATGACTGGATTGAGATAGAGTGGATTGGAAGAACAGATGAAAAGGGAACAGAAAAGGTTGTGTGTGAGGTGATAGAGTAAGTGGAGTAGGTAGGGAGGTAGGTAGTTTATTGTTTGTCCTTTTTGTATTTAATGAGTTTTCCTTTTTGAAGTTTGGTTTTGAACAAGAACATGTATGCTCTGGTTTGATTTCAGCAGCTAAATGTATTTGCACACTATTTATTAGCAGAACCCAACTGAATAATGTGAAGATCTAATAGTCTCATTTTTTCTAGCTGATTTGCTAACAATGGGAAATATGCCAAGTTTGTTTGGTTTTTAGACTTACAGCTCAACACCTTTCAGTTTCTGTCCTTGGCCAGCACTGAGCCCTTCCCCAGCTTGTTGCAGATGACATGAAAGCAGCCAGACTGCTTATTCAGTGCAGCTGATGGCCCTCCAATCCTACCAGTGGCATCCTTCCTAGAAAGACCAATCTACTAAGGTAGTTCTGTCAATAGTTCTTTGGTTGGGTGTGGGTTTTGGCTTTTTTTTTCTCCCCTTTTTCTTTTCTTCTGATTTCCTTAATAATCTGGTAAAGGGCTTTCCAGACATTGCTTTATACTAATCACTGGCTGATTTAAAAAATTACTATTCTCTCCTGGCTTCCTAGGACTACTGGAAGTCCTTTTATCTGAGTTGTCTGACATAGTTCATTAAGTGGTAGCCCTGTAGTCTGTTGCCTGCTACCATGTTCTGTGATTTTCCTGTGAATTCTCATTCTTGGCTTTAGGATCCTGACATTGCCTAGAAATAGCTCGTGGTTATCTTTATGCATGACTGCACTGTAATTGTGAGGTTTGTGGAGCATAAAGGCTGTGGTACACAGCACTGGTAACTGCAATGCAAATCAGTTACGATGAAGTATAGTCTTTGTGTAGTGGAGGCTCCCAATGATCACCTAGGTATCTCAGAGAACAGTTTCTTTCTTTGTGGAACTTGAATTGTGTCCAACTTTAAAAAAATGAAAAAGCAAATGTTCCTCAGTAATACTTTTATCTCCCTCTAATAGTAAAAATGAAACTAGTGAGCCAGTCAGTGCGTGCAAATAGGTTTATTTTTAAAACATCCTTCTTTGTCTTGAATGTATTCCAAATACTTATTCTTACCCTTGTACCTCCAGAAGATATGGATGTCTGATATATAACTCTAAACTTGATACAGTCTTTTGGAATTTTTACACATTTTGACACTCGGACTTTTTAATATCATTGTTGTATATGTATGTGCACCAGAGGAAAGGATTGGCTGAGAAACATATCTTCTGTTAAGAAGGCATTTTTTAACTGACTTACACAGTGTGAATGTTAAATTTATTTTTTTTAATGGCTCTTGAATGTAGTCAAGCCTCTCTGTACTTATGACAAACCTCTTTAGTGTACTGGTCTGTCATTAGGTTTTCTCTCTTCTTCTGTGTCCCTTGATATGATTCTTGAGGCTGAAGTAGGATTTTGAGGTTCCTGTTTCATGGGCCAGTTTGTTCCGTAAACAGAAAAGTAAATGGCTGGCTTGCTGCTTCTTCAGCAGGGAGTGGGGACTGCCCCAGGA
>NW_008585070.1:7605-9756 GCF_000691845.1 Merops nubicus
TACTGCCACAGAGACTGTCTGGCTGCTGCTGAAAGTAACAGCCATGGTGACTGTCTGAGACAGCAGTGCAATACAAGAACCATGACTGAATTGCTTCTGTTGTGATAATGGTGGAGGGGAATGCTATAAAATAATGAACTGTCAGCTAACAGTAGAATTTTACCCTTTTTTAGTATAATGCTTGTGGTTTCCAGTGGTTGCTACTTTGTTATGCTTGTTACACAGATATTCAAACCTTTATGATAGTCATCTAGTCTTCTGGCAAATAATCCCCTCCAGTGAGGAATGCCTCTCCATACACATTGGATACTGGTCACCTTGTAACAGCAGAGGAACAGAATAGTATCTCCCTGTTCCCTCAAAACTGGTAAATTTTAGATCATTCAGTTGCTTCTAATTCAAGAGAAAGGGTAGTAAAGCTTCTAGTTAAAAGTTTACAGTCTGGAATAAATGTTTTCTGGGTTGTCCTAGGTGGTTAAAATAAGTGTCAGCTGTTTCTGGGGGTGTTACAGGACATGACACTCTGATTTTGGATCTGGATCTCTTCCTGCACCTGTCTTTGCTAAGTTTTTTTCCAGCTGATGCTCTGTGTGATACATTTGAAACCTAAATGCAGATGTTATATAATAAATTACATTTTTTATTGGTTTGGACACCTTTACATTACTCCTTCCTTCATTATCTGTTTGTGTGACTTCTGTTAAACTCCAAGAAATATCACAAAGGTGGTTTGATCATGTTTCATGTCACTTTTGATATCAATACTATGCCACACAGACAGACGTTTTGTTTAAAAAAAAAAAAAAAATGAAAAAAATTCTACTTTAGTTGCAAGCACACTGTTGTGTGGGGAAAACATTGATATTTGGTTTGGCTTTTCACTAGATTTAGCCCTTCTAAGTCCTAAAATACTTGGAAATATGCTTATCAGCAGTGCTTATATAAAATCTCAAGAGACAGCCTTGCTGAGAGCTCTCTGCATGAATATTCTTAATATACTGAGAGAAATTTTATATCTGCTGTCTTCCCAGAAGTATCATGCATCACCCAGTAAAAATAGATTTGTGATGATATAGTAGTAGCAACATTCTCAGTCTAGAAGTTGTTCCCTTTGGAGTGGGATGTGTGGAACTGAAGTCAGATGGACACATGGGAGACTGGCAACTCTGGGGGTGGGGATGTGTGCAGGAAAAAAACAAATGAAGTTGCATTTTTGGAATACCTGTTTTGATGGGAAATCGCTAAATGACTTTTAATGAAATCCTTGGTATCCTGGAAATTTACTTGCTTCTCCATGGAATTTTTCCTTACAAGGTCAGTACTTAAACTCCCTAGAGGCATTCTTCTAATATACTTTTAGAATAGCTAACTCTTTAAACTTGGCAGAGAGAAGCAGCTGCAGCCCTAAAATGATCCTGGGCAGTTGACTACTGCTTTCCCCAGCTGGGAAGTTTTCCTTTTGCTTTCCTCTTCCCTTTTCTGTCAGGGAGCTGATGATATTTGTTTGTCCTGCAATGTGAAGGCAGTTTCCTCCATCTCATATTAGAACAAAGTCTGGTTTTTATTTTGATTCCTGCATCACCTTTTTTTTCCTTTCATGCAGGTACTTAGAAACAACATGGGTGCCACCCAGAACTGTGTGTTCATTTATTTTGCTTTATAAATATATGTACGGCCTCAAGGAAGTAATGAATGTTTCCTTCATGTGTCTTCATAGTCACTGAGATTACTAATGCTATGGTTGCCCACACAGAAGTCTGCATGGCGAATTAAAGCATATGTTAGGGAACTTAGTTTGATTCCTGTTTGGATTATAGTGCTTCCCAGGTTTCCTCACAGATAGCTTTCTGTTTTCCTGGTTCAAAGCATTTCCAAGACAAAGGTGTACGTCTGTAAACTGTGCACTTGAAAGTGAAGAGGACACAATGGTGTAGTGAGCTTTCTTCTTTGGAAACAATTCATGTGTCTTGTGCTCCATCCTAGTTTTAATGGAGCTCATTTGTCTCGTAGAAGGTAAAACCACCTTTCTGAAGAGTTTAGTAAACTAATTTTTACATATTTTCTGTGGTATGGTCTTGATAATGTAGGATCTCTTGTCTAAGATTAATCTCTCTATTGCCTCAGAGTACTCCTGGAAATGAATACTCTTTC